>NC_063434.1:22542332-22844525 GCF_020379485.1 Brassica napus | reverse complement strand
TCCAAGAATGTCCACACAAGCGCCTAATTTCAGCGTGTCGATTGGGCAAGTCTCTGGTTTTGGCGGTGTAACAACATGTGGGTCTGGTGTTGGCGGCGTTACGACAGGTGGAGTTGGTGTTGGTGTTGGTGGTGGGCACGGTGTTGGTGGTGGGCATGGTGACGGTGGTGGGCACAGTGTTGATGCTGGGCACGGTGTTGGCGACGTTACCACAGGTGGAGGCTTGTGGGTCGGTGGTTTAATGGTTGGCGGTTTCATGGGTGGTTTAGGGGTTGATGGAGGTGGTTTAACGGTGGGCGGTTTTGGCGATTTGACAGCAGGTGACTGAGGCGGTTTGACGGGATTTTTTGGCGGGTTGTGGGGATCCGGTGATGGTTTAGGAGGGCTACAGTCGCAAACGAAGGAGAGGGCAAGGACGCCGAGGAACAAGAGAATGAGAAAGGATATGTTGTGTGTGAGAGACACCATTTTTCTAAATGAAGGTTTTGTGGGCACCCTTTTATAGAAAAATATTTAAAGATAAGAATATATGTTTTTAGTACACAATATTAATTGTAAGCACCAAACTGTGATTAGATAATTGAAATTGGATTTTATTAAAGCACCAAAATATTCGGTCACTAGATTACAGAAAGAAAGTAAAGGGGGTTATGATACTTTCTTGAACTTGCACATTTTTGTAAAGAAAATTTTGTAGATTCTTATCTCCTTTTAGGGAAAATCTGGAACAGCGCTAACTATTATTTTGATAAAATTCTAAATGTGGACTCTGTGAAAGTATGAAGTATGAACCTATTTGTAGTAAGGGACTTGAACTTAAGTAACAATGGGTCTCTGCAAGAAACGCTGCTAGGACTTGACTCTTCTGGTTTGGCTATCGAGGGTCTATTCTTGTGGGCTGAACCAAAATCATCGCATCAATACCACGGTTAGGAACATGACTTTATGATAGTCTGGAGGAGATCTCATAAGTATATTAGTTTTTTTTCCAATTTATTCATTACTTTTGTAGGCTTTATTTATATAAAGTACATTAACTTGATTAGCAAATTCTTTCAAAAAAAATTTCAGTAAAAAAAAATACCTTCCACAAGCTCATGCATGGTAACATCTAAGAAAATGAAGAATCATCAAATCATTTTCATGCTGTTTATATCCTCTACTATAGGGCCATTAATGGCGTTTAAACCTCACCAAGATCGTCAATAGCGTTTATGCCTCACCAAAGTCATCAATTCCGTGAAATAGATATATAGTAGTTGTGTATATTCTGATTCATGCTCAAAGTCCACGACAATCATCAAGTCATCATTCCACAGGATCTGTAAATTTCCGTTGGAAATCATCATCTTCGTGGGTCGTGGCTACATCGAATATGTAGTTGATATTCATTTTTCATCATCACAACCAATCGCGTCCAAGTCTTTAGTATAATAACCTGATTTTACAAAGTCAAGACAATAACAAATACCATAACTTGTTCCGTGAAGAAACATAATATTGTTTTCTAAAAAATAATATGAAACTAGCTAATAAATAATAAATAATAAATTCAGTTTGTAAAAAACGAAATTGTCTCTTTTTTCTTAAAAAAAAACCATTAAAAACAAAAAAAAACCACTAATTTTTAAAGATAAATAAATATGATATAAAACTAGTCAAATAAAATATTATGTAAACTTCATCATGAGATGAAACTTTTTCTTTGTAAAAATAAAAGATTAAACCGGGTCTATTAAAAGACACATACCTAATCTCTGGGCGGAAGGTGCAGTCCATGACAGGTTTTTTTCTGGGTAATCATACGGATGTATCCGCAGCCGTGGTAGGCAGAATAATGTGACTTAGTTTCCGTAGTAGAAAGATCGAATCCGGAATGTGTTGCCCCTCCACTACCACTATATCACAAAGTCCGTTCAATGAGTTAAAAAAAAACAGAATCAAAGAAAGAAACGATAAAAATCCGTACTCCATCAGAATTAAGATCGAAAACATTGATACCATGATACATTTGAAAGGAAATATCAGTAGTTTAAAAGTTTTTCTTAATTTATTCACTAGCTCAGTAGGGTTTATTTATTCAAAATACATAACGTGTCTAACATGTTTTATTAATTACAAAGAAATATATCGTAGGAGATTTCATGATTCATAACCATCTCGGATGGTTTACTCTATTTTTTACTCTATAATAGAGTTTGAGTTTATTCCAACAGTACTCTATTCTAGAGTAGCAAATAAAGTGATGAACAAAAAGAAATAAGTTACTCTATATCTAGAGTAAAGCTATTTTTCTCTCTATTATAGAGTGAAAAATAGAATACCATTGAAACATTTTTACTCAACACTCTATTTTAAAGTAAAAAATAGAGTGGAGTAAGAAATATTCTAGAACTCCAAATAACTTATAGTATCCGAGACAATCCACCAATCTTTTCGTCAGAAATAATCCAGCTTTGATATCATAAGAGCATGTTTAATTGGGGGAGGGGGTTCATATGATGAGGTTTTTAGCGGAATATAAAAACCCGTTTCTAAACTTTTAACTAAAAAAACTAAGAACTACTTTAAAAACAGTTTCTTAAATTTTTAGTTAAAAGTTAATAAATAGTTTTTTATATTTCCCTAAGAAACCCGTCCTAAAAAATCTTGGATAATGATGCTCTAAGGTTCTACGACTTGTTACATATATCAATGACTACTTCTGCAAGCTAGCCGTTCTTCAAAGCTTGAAGCGATGGTTTTAACCTTCTCCAGTCCAATTATTGTCACCTTTCCCTTCTTCTATAAAATTGAATGATCTTTGTATTATCATTTTCTCCGACGCTGAACCAACTAAGTTATTGAAAACAGTTGATAGCTTCAGTGCAATCTAAAAAAAACCAATCTGAGCCTATTAGTCAATCTCAGGTTTCTATTATTAAGATGGTTCGGTTCGTTTCCTTAACCCTTAATAGTTTTACCACTTTCAAAAATATCGGCTACACCTTATAATTTATTTATTTCTTAGAGCATTTCTCAGGTTAGTAAACTATGATAATCAAGTTAATTTTGCTATTAATCAAAATTTCTGTAGATATTTGTTTTTTCATAGAAGATTTCTAGAAAAGTATAATGTGTGTTGCAAAGAGTCTTTCTCAAGTTAGTTTTGCACTTGACCATGTTAAATTTTATACATTATACTAGTCTAGAAGTCATCAAGGGAGCTCTCAAAACTATGAGTTTGACAAAAATATCGGAATAAAAATCTAGTTGACTTCGGGAAAAGACTTCTCACTATGAGACTTCTATGTAAGTCTGCTAATTAATTAATATAAAATTAAATAATTATAATTTTTTCATCTACACAACTAGCATGAGCGTACACTTCTAATCATACCTCAGCAATTTCTTGTGACATGTAAGAAGACTTTTTTAGAAATTTGCTATGAAAATTCAACTTCATATATAAGTTTGGTCAATTTTAAAACTAGTCTCGTTTTTAGAGAGTTTTTTGGGAATTCTATTCAATTTCTTTTACAAAGAAAAATTAACATATTTATGCAGAAAATTTCTGTAAAAACTCATAAATGGACAATTACAAATCTAACTTATGCATTGACCATAGGATTTCTTTACATATCTTCCTGGTGGAGTAGATTTCTGGAGAAATCTTCTACACGAAACATACCTTAAAATTTTGAATATCATTCTTAAATGAGGAATTTTCATGTTTACCACATTGTTGGTACCGTTATTCATGTTTACCACCGCTAAAAAGACATTTTCAAAAATATATTCTTGATTAAGAGACAAAAGACTATTATACCATTAATCTCTCTATATACAATAAATAATTATTTAAAATAAATAAATAAAAATAAGAAAAATTATTTTTTTATGTTTTTGAATTATAATTTTTCAAATTCATTTTTTTTTATAATTTTTTTTAATCTTTTTCGATTTTTTTTTAATTTTTAAAATTTTCTTTTTGAAATTTGAAAATTATTTTGGAAACTATTTAAAAAAAAATTCAAGTATTTATTTATATATTTATTAGAATCCTAAACTTCACATTCCATAAACCCTACCCACTCTAAATCCTAAGTTTAGATTTGTTAACTCTATGGTTATAAATGTCTTTTTCTTTTTTTTTTTAAATGAGGATAAAATTGGTTAATGTAAACATGAAAAATGATATTATGAATGTGATATTTTTGGCAATTATTTTCCCTAAATAAGGTTAGATTAGTTAACCCTATGGTTATAAATGTATTTTTTTCTTTTTAAAAATAAAGGTAAAAGTGGTTAATATAAACATTAAAAGTGATATTATGAATGTGATATTTTTGGCAATTTCTCTTTCTAAATAAGGTTAGAGTTCATACTTAACTTTTCTAAGCATCCAAACTTTTCAATGAAAGATGTTTCGTTATTGATCATGAATCATCAAGTTAGACTAACTTTAATGAAAGTACAATTTTGAAATCCATAATTTTGAATTTTAGAATGAAATGAAAGAGGACATGCAAGATAAATGATTGTATGTAATAAATGAAACAGAAAAATGTAGAAACCAATTTCTAATGCATTTAGAATTTAGTTTTGGTTGTTAATGGTAGTTAGTATTATTGATTACAAGGAAAGTTTTGTAAACAATTGATGAATATAAAGATGTTTGAGTAAAAACCACATATTTCAAAAAATAAATAATCATATTTTCATAAATTATTGAAGTTTTAAGGTTTATATGGCAAACAAAAATGAAAATTAATTAAATGGTTTGCCATAAATTATGGGTTATATTAAAAGAAGTCCTAGAATATATTCATATTTAATGCAGTCTCGTTTTAATTCATATATTACAATGATATATATATATATATAATTTTTGTTTGTTTTCAAATGTTAGATGCACAACTGTATTTTCTTAATATTTACATGAAGTATTAAAATCATGTAACATTAATTAATATTACTTTAAATTTTTCATATTTACATGAACCAACGCTATAGTTTTATTTGTAATATGTATACTATTTATAGACGTCTACTTAATACTATTAAATATAGTATTTGTATTTCTGCATAGTCTATTATCAGTAATTGATAGATTTAAATATTATATAATGTTCAATACATTCCCACTCCGTACATATTAATAAAGTTTCGTATGATTAATTATGCTATTATAATGATGAAAAATATTACGTAGACGATTGTATAGCCGATAATTCTACTATTTTATGAGAATATACGTCTAACTGCACCATTCCGAAATGCTTTATGAGATCCATGTTCGATGGTACGCCATGCACCATATCGAAGATTTCTGTTTTAGTGTCTGATTAATTATGTTATTACAACGATGAAAAATCTTACATAGACGATTCTAGAAGTCGACAATTCAACCGCCTAATGAAAATACATGTCTAACTTTACCACTGCGATTCCGTTCTATGAGATCAATGCTCGATGGTACGCAATGCACCATACCAAAAATATCTTGTAATGTTTTTCTTCATAATTTAGATAGTTTGCATCTGAGATTTGTACCCGTGACCTCCTGATATAAAAACATTAATGAACTATTAATTTAACCACCAGCCTAAATCACTAACGTTTTTAATATTAAAATAGTAAGTTTTCTAATTATTTTATGTAGCTATGTCTTTAATTTTTTATATGTAGGGTTTATTAAAGATTAAAAAAAACTATAAGCCTAGTAATCTTATTTTCTTTAGTTACTAAAGGTTAAAAGTGATTTCAAACAACCAGACATTGGCCAAATTTAAATCAGAAACTTTGAATGTCTGAAATACTTTTTAACTATAAAAGTGTTTCAAAAATAGAAATTTTTTTAACTAATGTAAATTTCTAATGAGGTGGAAGTTTAATGAGATTTTTAGTTTTGTTTTACAAGCATCACACGCATGGAGTTTGATAATTACATGATCAGCTAAAAACTCAACCCAACTACTATAGTTGTTTTTGGTGCAAATGTTAAAACTACTATAGTTAACATGAATATAGACCATTCAATCATAAATAACATTAAAGAAGATATAGATTTTTTTGTCAACATAAAAATTAAAAAAATAGTTGGGAATCTTTAGATATTTGATATTGCTGTAATTTGAGTAGTATCGTGATTGGTGATGACTGAACTCAAATGTATATTGATATTAAGAAAAAGACAAGTGAAAGGTTAGTGGGACCCACAGTATTGTTAGATTCATCCCCTCTTTCCTTCCCATTTCTCACTCAGTTTTGTCATTTCTTCAATGTTTTTTTCTTCTAAAATTCTTCCTTATCAAATCATTTTATATTTGTTTTATTTGTCCAATGGAAACGAACTACGACAATATAGAATTATTCTCTTTCATTAATTTATGGATTTATCAAAAGAATCTAAAATGCAATGAAAAATGCAAAAGAAAACAACAACAAACTGAAAGACATTCTACCAATGTTTGGTTTTGGTATATTAGGCCATTAGCCAAACTCTAAACATATATTAACATCGATCTACGTCAAAGACCCATCTCAGTCGAAATCATAATAAATATGAGCGGGAAGGAACTGAAAATAAGAAGGAAAATACACGATAACGTAAAAATCTAGTCATGTTCATGTTGGTAGCCTACCTTCACCAAAAAGCTTCCTCTGTTTCCGAACGAAAGACAAGTTTGACGTCTCTATGATCCAATAGTCTTATCTCTATATTTTACATTGTTATATGATTATTCTGGTCTTTAAGAAAATTCTCCTTCAATATATATTTCAATAATCTTAAAAAGTGAATGATTGAAGACAAAGAAAAACGAAGCCAAATTTAAATGTGAAAAAGAAAAGACCAATCACAATTTTCCGTCTACAAGTCAAATTATTATACATTCTGATAACTATTATGCCATAAGAAAGAAGAAGATTATAAAGTTATATCTTACATTCTTATTTTCTATTACTGCGCTAATTTGATAAAGCTACTTTCACATTAACTTCGTGTTTTGAGAATGTCTACAATCCAATCAGAATACAAAAGTTGGATGTAAAGCTATTTGCCTCGTGTATCCTCCATTCTTTGCACGTTTTATAAAAAAAGATTATAAAGCTATAGCACAAATATTCGTGTTCTCTATTTTGTCGAGCTAATTTGGTAAAGCAGCCAAAGTTTCATTCACACTACTTTCATGTTTAAATGTTTACAATCCAATAAGAATACAAAAAAAATGTATGAACAATTATCCCACCACTAGAGATTGAGCTTTGAAATCTTGCTTTATGAAAAGGAAAGAATACAAAAACTAAATTTATGCTTGTTGATCCGTATATTTTATCCATTCTATGCACGTTATATGTCTTTGTGACCAATATTTGAGAACTATAACTTTTCAAATGCAATTTAAAACTTCACGTGAATATTTGTAGAGAAAATTATTTTAATATATGTAAAGCCTAATAGGACTCCAAATTTTATAATGATCATTTATATTCGTACAAAATATTATCAACTTGGAAAGTATTATTTATTTTATTTATTTCCAATTTGCCTATATTTGAATGCAAGCAAGTAGGCAACTTCAGTCATTGAATATTTGCCTATTTAGGACCATGATAACGCCATACACTTATGCTAAGAACCCTAAAACAAAAAAAAAGCTTAAATATGAAAACGAAAAATAAAATATACAAAGTCAAAGTTTTCATTCTTTGACAAAGAGAGTCAATACCTAACATTTCTGCCATTATGCGAAAAAAGAAAGAAAAAAATCAAAAAGAATCCAATCGTTTTCTCATTGCAGCCTCGAAGACGACGTATTACTATTCGTCGCTTCATTGGACGACGGGGCAGAACCTCCTGCTCCACCATCCGCCGTCCCAAACACACCGGGAACAGCCGTATAATTAGGGTTGTTCATGTTGCTATAACCGACGACAGGATTCACGTTACTCAACGAGAACATATAAGGCCGTTGCGGTGGAGGCGCCGCATGTGGTTGGTAACTATATTGCCAAGGAACTTGTTGAGAAGATCCGGCGGATGGATCCGACGAAGCGGTGAGGCTAAAACCGGAAGTAGTATTACCGGACCCGAAAGCCATAGCGGATGGACCGCCCGTGTATTGCTGAACCATGGCACGGAAGTTGGATGTGTCGGTGTTGAGAAGTGTTGTTGGTGTTCTACGTGAGGCTCTTGATCTTTTACGTGCCGGTTTGGTTACACGACCGGTTTCAGGACTCAGACGAGAGTCCATGGAGGTGGCTTCACCGGAAGGAGAAGCAGTTGTGGTGGTTGTGACGGCGGTTGAAGTGATGGTGGAAGTTGTGAAGAAAGTTTGGTTGTTGTTGTAGAACGGAGACCAATCGTTTGGGTTATTAGCCATTTTGTGTTGTGTCTGCAGACTGAGATTGTAAGAAGAAGAAGAGCATTTGCCTTCGTTAGTTGATTATTTATTTGGGTTAAGTGATTCGACTTGGTCAAAGAATGACTATTCTATATCAATCATGACCGTTGATTTTGGAAACGTAAATTATGTGGCTTTGCATTCTTTCCAAGTTGAAGAAAAACAAACGTTTTTATACTCTCGTTGTTAATATATGATTAATCTGAATCGATATCCAATATACTGATCCTCAACCATTAGAACATGTTTTCGTCACAACGTATCATCTCAAAAACAATTATTAAAATTATTTTAAAAAAAAAGTTAGTCCATATAAACATATACTATATTTTACATTAACTATCAAATTAATTAATAATGTACAAAAGAATATTTTTTATTTCCTTAAATAAAAGTTATGGAATTACCTAATATGATTAACATATATATGACAATTAATGATTATGAATAATACATATTTGATATAAAAAAATTCTAACCTCTCTTTTTAATTTAATTTTATATTATTAAAAAAAATAAACAATCACATTAAGCATATAAGAAAAACAATTTAATTTTTCTTATATCTTATATTTTGAATTTTAAAAAACGACTATAAGTAACTAAGAATGGTAAAAGTCCGCATTAAAAGTCCGTATAAGTAATTAATTTTTTTTTGTTTAAGCAAGATACAAATGATCATATATCATAGAGTGGGCGTTCGGATACACGTTCGGGTTTGTATTGGATATAGAACCCTTCAGGTATTTTTACACTTCGAGTCAGGTTCGGGTATTTTATGTTCGGGTTCGGATATTTAAATTTTGAAGAAAAAATAAATACATTATCCATTGAAAGACACTAATTCAGTTGTTGTTTTGAAGTTTTAGATGCAACTTTTGTTAATGTAAAAAACAAGAACTTGATATGTATTTTAATTTAGTAGCAAATGATCTTGTCCATAATTATATGTATATTATCTAATTTTGAGCAATAAAAATCATTAATATAAATAGTTTGAATAAAAGAGAGAAATAAACTAGAAATATAGAGTTAAGTATAGTTATGTTTAGTTATCTTCGGATATCTATCCGGGTTCAGATATTACCCGTTCGGATTCAGACATTACCCGAACTGGTGAAATAAGTAATTTGTTTTGTTGTGCTAATCAGATGATTTTTAGACCTAGCTGGTGAATATATACTAGACAAACATTTATATTCCGAGTCTGCATTTATATTCTGTAACAGCTTGATATATTAAATTTGAACACTAACCTGTAAATATAGTTTGTCGGTGGTTTTTTCAAAACTTTGATTCTTAGATATGTATATGGAGTGAAACTAATTTTTACAGATGTCGATTTTTTTAATTGACACTTATGTAATTCACTGAATTCATAAAAGAAGTTCGAAAAAAAAACTTAACTCATATTAATGAAACAAAGACGAGAACGAAAGCACAATACTATAGATGTAGAAAATGAAATCACTTATGGAGAGTCAATAGTAAACAAATCGAGAGCAGAAAACATAATCCTCTTTCGTCATTATACAATCGATGTCTATTTGGTTTTGGTGATTTGTGTCAGCTGCAAAATTTAATTTTCTTTTGTGCATATGAACTTAAAAATAACTAAAATGATATGTAATACATTAACTCTTCAACAACTATGATATATTTAAGACAATAACATTTGTATTCATCATTTCATAATCGATAAAAATTGTAGTATTGCAAAATGTTAAAATTATTTTATAAACAAATATTATTATAAAAATTCATTCAATGCGCGCGAGTTATCGTCTGGTTATCATATGATTTAGGGGAAAATAATCAAATATTAACTAATGGACCACAAGAAGTTACAAGTTGACGAAATTGGCTCATTTTACTGTATGCTATTTTTTAATTAAAATAGTAAATAAGTTTCTCACTTTATATAATCGTCACAAAGCTGGCGACATATTTCCTCTATGTTTCCTAACCAAAACATTAAATTATTATTTTTATATTACGTTGCCTGCTTAATGCAATGCCGTATTATATATAAGAATTAGTAACGAGATGAAATTTGTTTATCAATGCTTTTACTACATGCATATGTACCATTTTTGAAATATCTTAGTAGGTTAGACGTAACATAATATAATACACCGACAATTGGTTCAACCTATAGCCTACTGAGAAGCCTATATAGGCTGTTTTATTCAGCGAAAACGATTAGTAGATGATGAATACTACTTTTGACCCCAAAAAAAAAAGATGATGAATACTTTTCTTATACGATACTTAAAAACATTATAATGTCACCAAGAGCACAAAAAAAATCAAGATTTTTTTCCCAAGAGAAGTTAAATCAAGAACATGCGGCTAAGAATACGTAATTTGACATGATGTTTAGGAAACTTTTTTTTTGTCAAAGTAAAGAAATTTCGTGTTTTAGTGTGTTAAATAGATACTTTTCTTCACTCTTGCAGACTATATTGATTAATTAAGACTGATTAGTGATTACTGAAATCCCTTGTGGTAATAAACTAAGGAAGGGAAATTACCACTAGTATTTTGATAATAGATATAGTTATGTATTGTTGCACAAAAAAAAAGATATAGTTATGTATTATTTACGCAGTTTACTATGAATAAGTGGACATAAACTAACTGACGGAAAAAACCTAATTGACGGGGTAGGTGAATTTGAATGATGTTTAAACAAGTCGACGACCAAAGAGGAAAGAGGAAATTAGTGAGAATTTTCAAAGAAAAGCATACAATGATCCTGACGTGTGATATGCAACAGGGAACTACATCATCGTTCTCTTTCGTTAGAATTTTGCATCAATCAATATGCAATAGATAGTTTTTGGAAGAAATCAGACATTGTTTCTTTCCATATTAGCTATACTAGATTTTTTTAACCGCGCTACGCGCGGATAAGATATTATATGTATTTTTTTATTCTAAAAAACTAATGTATAATATTGTATTACATTATTTAACGAATATAAAATAAGACTACATAACATAAATATATTTTTAAAATTTTCTTTGTGGAAATCATTATGTTGTTTGATTTTTTTACTTGATTCACATATTTGCATAGTTATTTGTGATAGATGAATAACTATATTATAACTATCAGTAAATAATATATATTTATTATATAATATAAAAAAATATAAAATTATTTAATTTTAAAACAAACTTGTCTCATGTTGGGGACTCGGTTATAGACATATCATATTCGAAGAAGACATTTTTACAGTTATCAATCTTCTTAACAGTCAAGAAACAAATCTCAATATCAAAACAATATGTCATACGATTTCTTTTTGGAATAACTACTCTGAAAAATTGAATTTAGGCATCAAAAAGGACTGGAAATGATGTGCAGATGTGTTATCTAAGTCAACTTTACAAAGTACTATTATTCATAGTTCATATATCATTTAAGTCCATCCTTTCTTAATCATCTTTAAATAACTGATACTAATTAATAATACACTTTTGGCTGAAAAAAAAATCAAATTTGTTTAATTATTGCTTAAATATTTTATTAATATTGTCTAAGAAGCTTTCAATTGATATCATAGTTTAATTTTTATTAGTTTTTTTTTGTTAATTTTAGAGTCTTTTGTATTTAAGATTTTTTTCCATATTAAGCTTATATTTCTTTCACATAATATATATATGTCATAAAAATTACCATCAAATCAGTTTTACTTATTTATTATTTTGTTTTTAATGAAAATACACTTTTTAAATAATTTAATTTAAAATAAAATTATATATTAATTTGTTGTATTCTAACAATTTGATTGATTTAATTAATTTGCTTTGGTGGATAACTTAAAAAGTTTTCATATGAATCGGAGAAAACAAGCTTATGTTGTTATATTATATTTATTTGTGTATATGGAATCCATATATAATGCTAGTGTATGAAGAAATAACATTATTTTTTTTTGTAACTTCAAAAAGATACATTATTACAATTTGAAATTATTCAAAATTGAATAAAATGGTAATTAAATAAATATAATTGTTTTTTTATCTTGTTTAGTTTGATTCTCATGAAAAGAAATCGATAGGTTAAACAAATGTTTCAAAATTTGTTGTGTTATTGTTTTGTCTATAAATTACAAAATTTATTGAATTGATATATTTAATTATTGCACCCTTAAATAATATTTTATTAAAACATTAGAGAACTGTGTTTTGAGTTGTTTTGTCAAAATTGTACAAAAATCTATGCTTTTTCATATTTGTCACGAAAATTTATATGTTAAACTTTCTTTTACAAAATTCTTAACTTTGTCACGGAAACAAAAATCTATGTTTTTCATATTTGTCAATGTTCTCACACTTTCAAATAATATATTAGCTTAGTCACTTACTTATTTTTTTGTACAAAACAAAGTATCTTGAAAGTTGAATCCATATTATTGTAAATGTACATAAGAGTTTGTGATTACATATTTAGTGATTCTTGTATACGTATCCAAGAAAGTTGCAATGGCTTAGTGGTGTATGTCATATATTTATGTCATATTAACCCGGGTTCGATCCTTTCCTTTGCATTGTTTTTTTTATTTTTTACGAAAAAATGAATGAGATGACATGGCAATTTCGGACTATCTGATTGGACGATTTTTTATGCCTACGTGGACACTCTAAGAGGAGGTTATATCTCCCTTTTAGTATAGTATAGATATATGTTTGACAAAAAAAAAAAGCTATATATATGTACTCAGGGAGGCTCAGCTAAGGGCAACATTATTGGGAGTCCCTTAAGGTATCCCTTAGGGAAAGGAGGTGGGAACCGAGGAAGAAAGAGAAGGGAAAAACCCTTAATTAAGGGCCCTTACTCTCTAATGACAAAAAAAAAAAAAAAAAAAACAAACAGAACAAGAGATTCTCTCCCTCTCTCTCTTTATCCCACCAATAATGTTGATCTAAGACCCCTAACTTAGGGGAGACCAGTGCAACTCCAAAAGTCCATACTATTAAAAGTCAATTTTTTTTTATAAAAATAATGCAAAAATATTAACCAAACCCGTTTATTAAAAATATTTTTATTTAAACTTTGTTAATACCACAAATAAATATATATGAGCAATTCCCTCAAATAGCATTTTTAAGTTTTTGTCATCAAAATAGCATTTAAAAAAGAAAGTAATTAAAATAGTCCTTTTTTATTTTGAAATTTTTAATATTTATTTATTATTTTTAAAATTTGAAAACTTATCCTCGAAACTCCACTCATTAACACTAAGTCTATAATCGTTAATCCTATGATATAAATATATATTTATTTTTTAAGAAAACTCATTTTGATCACTTTCCTCTTTGAAAGCTATTTTTATGAAAATAAACTAAAAATAATTATCTTAGAAAATTTCTCAATATTATTTTAAGACTCGTAAAATAGTTTAAAGTTCACAGGAAAATAAATATTTCTTACGAAATTAAAAACAATAATTTGGTCCACAGACCTCGAGAAACCTTGAGTCACTGTTGTAATTGTTAACATCATTTGTAAATAATAAGTAGGAGCTGAATAAATAATAACTAATTTATATAATATTGTTTAAAAGTTGATTTTCTATGTATTATAATGTTAATTCATATATATAATAATTATATATCAGTTTTCATTTTGTAAATTATTCATAAAAACCAAAATTTAGTGATATTGTATTTTCTTAAGCAGTTCCATATTTTTTTGACAATTTAGCTATGCAGTTCCATTAGAAATATAGTTTATAAAAAATCCATTAGAAATATAGTTACACCATATTTAATGTTTTAGAGTCCAATTAAAACAGATTAAATCCATATTTTAACAATATAGTGAACATTGTGAAACCAAGCATCAAAGAGAACGATAGAGAGAAGCAGCTCTTATGTTTTGTGTAAAGATTTCAGATTTGGTTTTGAAATGGTAAGAAGGAAGCTTGAGCTTTACTGAACTTCATTCATTTTTTGATGATAAGATCGTTACAAGAGTTACTTATTTATACAAGAAGCTAAAACCCTAGGTCACAAAGACAGATGGCAAGATCAGAAAGCTTCTACAGATCAAGGGCTGCAAAACGATTTGACAGCTTCAATCCATTATGATCTTCAGTCCTTGCTATCGTCATGGTCTGTCCTTGTACTTTGCTTTTCAGCTTCTTGTCTTCATTATTTTCGCAGAGCCGTTGTGACGCGCGCGTTTTGAACTCTGGGCCGTGGAGACATGTCTGTTGCTTGGGCTTATGTTGTCCGTGGCCCATCTTCTCTCTATCCTCATTACCAGTCTTCAAAACGATGGTGTTTGATGCTCTGTCTTCAACAGCCCCTCTCAAACTTGGGGTGGGAGATGAGTCTACACCAAGTTTGTATCTCAGTGAATCAAAAGCTTTAAACGTCAAAGGCTTTGTAAAGATGTCAGCAAGCTGAAGATGAGCTGGGATGTGCTTCACTAAAAGGGCTCCAAGAGCAACCCTCTCACGCACGTAATGATAGTCCAACTCAAAATGCTTAGAACGTTTGTGATATGCCAGATTGGCTGTGAGATAAACCGCTGATAAGTTGTCACAGTACAGCTCTGGTGTGGTCTGTATCGGAACTCCTATCTCACGTAGAATTGAACACATCCAGCTAAGCTCCGAAGCCGTTTCTGATAGGGACCGATACTCAGCCTCTGTCGAGCTTCTTGAGACCGTTGGCTGCTTCTTTGAGGACCAAGAAATAATGTTCGAACCAAGATAAGTGCAGAATCCTCCCGTTGATCGTCTGGTGTTGTGACATCCAGCCCAGTCGTTGTCACTATACGCACGCAAAGTGAAGTCGGTGTCTTTGAAGATGTTGACGCCATAATCTAACGTGCCTTGAACATAACGGAGGATCCTCTTCAACAGCATAAAGTCAGAGACTGTTGGCTCATGCATCTTTTGGCAGACATAGTTCACAGAATACTGAAGATCCGGCCTTGTCAGAGTCAAATATTGCAACTTCCCGGCTAGACTTCTGAAATAAGTTGGATCTTCAAACTTCTTGTCTTGATGTGGGACTTTGCTCAACTGCAGTGGCAAAGGCGTAGCAACTGTGGTACACTCAGACATTCCAGCAGTAGCAAGAAGGTCTTTTGCGTACCGTTCTTGTGAGAGGAACATTCCTGAGGAGTGAAAGAGGTTGCTTGAATTCCAAGAAAATAGTGCATCCTCCCAAGATCCTTCATGTGAAATTGCTTGTTTAGCTCATCAAGCAACTTAGCTAGAATCATTGAGCTGTTTCCTGTAATTAACATGTCATCTACATATAATAAGAGCATGATAATATCTTTTCCTCTTCGGTAGATGAATAAAGAAGGATCTTTGATGCTGCACACAAAACCAAACTCAGATAGGTGCTAAATTTATAAAACCATGCCCGCGGAGACTGTTTCAAACCGTAGAGAGACTTGTGTAGCAGACACACATGATCCGGCTTACTCTCCTCAACAAACCCCTTAGGCTGGCTCATGTAGACAGTCTCATGAAGATCACCATGAAGGAACGCATTGGCTACATCCATTTGCTTAATGTCCCACTGAAGAACCGTAGCAATATGAAGAACAATCCTGACGGTTGCAGTTCTAACCACTGGACTGTAGGTCTCCAGATAGTCAATCCCTTCTTCTTGACTGCAGCCTTGAGCAACCAGTCTTGATCTCAACGACTTCACTGTCCCATCTGCGTTTAGCTTTTCTCTGAAGACCCATCCATTACCAATGACATGCATGTCTGGTGTATATGGAACCAGAGACCAAGTCTTTGTCAACTCACAGTTCCCTATCTCTTTCTTCATTGAGTTGTTCCAGCCTGGATGCTTCAGTGCTTCAGCCACTGTCCTTGGTCTCGGACACAATACCTTTTGTGTAAGCAGTGCATATCTTGGATTCGGTTTTGTGATCCCTGCTTTGAGCCTTGTTGTCATCTGATGATTGTTGACGTGTATATTTTCTCTTGGCAATGCAGTCTCGTTGTGCTCCACTTGTGGTGAATTACTCTCACGATCTAACAGTCTCTGAGATGTTCTATCTGTGATAGGCAGAGACGTGCTCATGGTCTCACTAGAGCTGATCACAGAATAACTTCCGGTACTTGAACTGTTTGGTGCGACAAAGTGTTGAGGTTTGATGACACACAACCTAGGTTGCACCGTATCTTGTCTTCCTTGCGTTGACTGAGACTGAGAGACAGCACTCATGTTGCTCTGTAGCCAGGCCTCCATCAGTGGCGTCATAGCTGGTGGATGCAAATGACCATACACATCAGCAAAGGGAAACTTTGATTCATCAAAGATAACATGCCTACTAATGTATACTCTTCCTGTAGCTGGGAGCAAGCATCGGTATCCTTTATATTTCTCACTGTAGCCAAGAAATACACACTGCAGGGACCGAGGATCTAGTTTATTTTGAATGTAAGGACGCAACATCGGGAAGCAAGCGCAGCCAAAGATCCTCAAAGCGTCATATGATGGACTTTTGTTATGTAGCCTCTCATATGGACTTGCAGTGTTGGTGTTCGCAGAATGAGGAAGCAAATTGCTGAGGAATTTTGCAGTCATAAACGCTTCAACCCAATACTTTTGAGGTGCTCTACTCTGGAACAGAAGGGAAAGACCAAGCTCAACTATGTGTCTGTGCCTTCTCTCTGCCAAACCATTCTGTTGAGGGGTGTGTGGGCAAGAGAGGAGTTGTTGAATTCCATTCTTTTGTAAGTGAAGAAGGAACTGGTTGCTTATGAATTCCCCACCACCATCACATTGAAAAGTTCCAATGGTGGTGTGAAACTGATTTTGCACAAGCGATTGAAATGCTAAGAATATTGAATGAAAATCAGACTTCTTCTTCATAGGGTAGATCCAACAATACCGAGAATAGTTATCAATAAGAACAACATAGTATTTAAACTCTTGGACTGACACTACAGGTGATGGACCCCAGACGCCGCAGTGTATCCTCTCAAGCGGCCGTGTAGCTACAAACTGAGACGCTGAGAACGGCAGCCTTGAACTCTTAGCCATTTGACAAGACACACAGAGAGACTTCGATCTTTTATTGATGAAAACAGATCACTTGATAGACGCTAGACGCTGAAGGATATGCGGATTAGGATGCCCCAACCTTTGATGCCAGACCTCATCACTAGCAGCAACCTGTCTTGTACTGAAGAAGGCATGAAAGGCTGGTTCCTTTATTGAATACAGGCCCTTAGTGTTTCTTCCCTGTAACAGAACCTTCTTGGTGGCCTTATCATATATGCAGACATTATCAGCATCAAAATCAAAACCGCAAGGATAATCCGTTGTAAACTTAGATACTGAAAGTAATGGTTTAGCTATTTGAGGACAAACTAAAACATCATTCAGTATAAGGTTACCTGACGAGGAAGCAATGCTTGCAGCTCCGGTATAAGTGATTGGAAGGTACTCACCATTTCCAACCATCACTGAGTCTGAACCCATGTAAGGCTGAGCATTTTGAAGATGATGAGGAGTGTTGGTGATGTGTGCTGAAGCTCCTGTATCAGGAAACCACTCACCTCCACGTGAGTCAATCATATCAGAAACTCTCATAGCCGCGAGCGCGTTGTGCATCTCATCAAGCTGGTAACTGTTATCAAACCTGTGCCAGCATCTCATAGCCTCATGACCTGACTTTCCGCAAATCTGACAAACTGGACGAGCTTCTGAATCAGCTGACACTGAGCTCCTTGAGGAGGATGAAGATGAGAGATGCTGTGGAAAGCCTCTTCCTCTTGTAGAGAAGAAGCTGCGTCCTCCTCTGTTTCGACCTCTGTTTCTGGTGAAGAAGGGTCTTCCTCGAACCGTGTTAAAGGCGAGATGTGGTGATACTGCAGTGTCTACAGTGTAGCTCTTAAGTCTATCAACCAAACGCAACCAGAAGGATGATACTGTGTATCCATAGAACCTTCGATACTCGTTTTGATAGGCTCATACTCCTTTCCAAGACCTAACAGTGCTGCAAAGATCTTCATCCTTTCGTCTACAGGTTGACCTATCGACGTGAGTTGGTCACAGATAGTTTTGATATCACGAAGATAGTCATCCATCGATTTATCTTGCTTGGCAGTTGTTTGAAGTTTCCTCTGAAGCTCAAAAAGTCTAGCTGACGTTGGACGGTTGAAGTGACTGGCCAGTGTCATCCAGATCTCGTACGAGTTGGAGCAGTGAATCACGGAACTTTGAACATCCTCGGAAAAAGAGCCCAGAAGCCAAGACTGTATGGCTTGGTCAGTTTGAAACCAAAGCGCATAGTCAGGGTTCGGAGCTGGCGTGGTTGTTCCATTTATCGTGGGTGCTGGTATTGTTGCAGCTGGTTGTGGTGTAGATCCGGTGACAAAACCAAGTAACCTCTGACCGTTGAGAAAAGCTTCAAACTGCCGCTTCCAAAGAATGTAATTCTTCTCTGTGAGCTTGACGGTAATAGCGTTGGTGAGTTTAAGAGCAGGAGGGGTATAAGGTTCCATAGATCTATCTTCCATGGAGCTCTGATACCATATAAAGATTTCAGATTTGGTTTTGAAATGATAAGAAAGAAGCTTGAGCTTTACTGAACTTCATTCATTTCTTGATGATAAGATCGTTACAAGAGTTACTTATTTATACAAGAAGCTAAAACCCTAGGTCACAAAGACAGATGGCAAGATCAGAGAGCTTCTACAGATCAAGGGCTGCAAAATGATTTGACAGCTTCAATCCATTATGATCTTCAGTCCTTGCTATCGTCATGGTCTGTCCTTGTACTTTGCTTTTCAGCTTCTTGTCTTCATTACTTTCGCAGAGCCATTGTGACGCGCGCGTTTTGAACTCTGGGCCGTGGAGACATGTCTGTTGCTTGGGCTTATGTTGTTCGTGGCCCATCTTCTCTCTATCCTCATTACCAGTCTTCAAAACGATGGCGTTTGATGCTCTGTCTTCAACATTTTGAACTTTTAGAAAACGACGAACTCTATATATACGGAATTAGATGGATTTGACCTTTTGAAATTAGAGTTTTCTTTATTGGCTTCCAAATATACATGATACATGAATGATGAATATAGAGATTTTTTTTTTGAACACCACGTGAATATATTGATAGAGCTGAAAACGTGACACCACACGTGCGTGCTTTAGGTTAGACAAGAAGCCACATCAACTGCCACTAACTTCGAACGAAGATCCTCCACCGCATCCGGAGTCGCCAAACACAGTTATGCTTTGATTTAATTTAGGTCGATCATCGATGAATGCATCAGTGAAGGCTTCTTCTTCCACCACTTTGTGCCGATGAACATCCATGCAAGTCCACACCTATCACTCGATTAAACTCATGAGAATTGTCAAAAGATTCAGGATGAAACTATAACATCCTGAATTTTGGCTTATCTATGTCACTGAAGTGCGTTTACTTTTTCCGGACACCTTTATTTAGATCTAGAATTAAGCGTGCTTGAGCCGGAATAGTAGAATAATTGATGACTTATCTTTTTGTTAAATATGATGGATGACCTATCGAAAAGTGATTTGCGATAGCATGCAAGTGAGGTCAAAGCATAGAAAAAATGTCATGGAATGATTATAGAATCAGTAAACAATAATTTCAGACCTTCGGAAAATTAACGCACTATTTGTCAAATGGAATGGAACCCAAAGACTGAATGAATGGGTATGGATGGCTCATTAGCTATGGCTTGCTCGGGACGTCACAAAAAGATTTTGCCAAACAAGAATAACTTTATCTACTGAACTGAACTCAAACGGACTTTGATCAAACCACTTCCAAAAACAATTTCGCATATGTCAGCTTATAAAAGCCGTTCGCATGGCCCATAATAGCACGTGGAAAGTAATGTGTCTTTGCATTGGTTGGGATTAGGCACGTGGATTCTGTTTTCGGTTCGGTTCACTTAATTTTTTTGGTTTTTGAACTTTCGCTTTTAGATATATAAGAATCATTCGATTATTTATAAAATTAAGTTTGGTTTGGTTATTTCGAATTTTCGGCTCGGATCACATTATTAAGAACCAATAATATATTATAAGGTATTGGATTCAATTCGATTCTGTTTTTTATATTCAAATACTTCAAGTAAGAACAAATTTTAGATTTTCGAATAAATATTGTGTAATTCAAATAAATTTAAATATTTCAGATGCAATATTCAGTTAATACAGTTCTTTCTAATAGTTTTGATATTTTAAATATTTCGAATAAGAAAATTTGAGGTAATTTAGTACTTTTAGATATTTCAATTTAAAACTAATATTTTTAAAATATTGATTTTTTTTTAAAACTAAATATAATTAATATATTATATATATGTATATAAAATGTATTTTAGATATATGGATACTTATTTGGTTTTTGTCCCAATTTGGTTTCGGCCTTTCTAGTTTTAAAGATATATCGATTATATTTGTGAGCATTAGTTCAATTTTGCTTTCGGTTCTATTCAAGTTCAGTTTTTGATTCTCGGTTAATATACCATGCCTAATTGGGATCAAATAGCGAACCACAGTACCATTTTGTATGTGATTCAAAATCAGAACTAACTTGATACTACAAATCTAAGAAACTTGATCGAAAGAATTAACAAGAGTTATATAGACAGAGAAATATCCTCTAAAGACTGTTTTGTCTCTCTAAATTTGAAAAGTCAATGATCAAGCTTGGGGATCATGTCAAATACAAACACAAACAATATTAACAATACAACATCCGATATTTAACACTTGAGGTGATAAAACAGAGCATGCTCTGTTCTGTTCCAAAAACCTGAGTTGCCAAATAAGCTTCTTCTAGTACATGTTGGCTCCTGTGCTGCAGAGATTTTAAACTCTTTTCAGATTTGACCGCCCTTAGGCTACAGTTTGGTTTACGAGTGTCTAGGCGCGTCCTCATGCAACTGGGTAGTCCTCACATTAGGATCATCCTGTTACAGTAATGAAAATGTTTTTCCATGAACAAAGATTGACCAGTAAATTCAAACATGAAAAAAAAGAGAGAGAAATCTGTTATTAGAAATGAAAATTTACCCGGATATCGTAAGAAAAGTTTGGAGGACGGAAGAAATCTACTCCCTAGAAAGAACAAAGTAGAGAATGATCAAATTTAAATTGGTAAATGAATAGAACAATGCTCTTTAAAGAGGCGAGAATAAGTCAGGTACCTGTCCATGGATGCCTTGCTGAGCAGTGTAGTAACTGTCGTAACTTGGTGCTATTGAGTTCAACTGCCGCTACAGAAAACCAGTTGGGATTTTTTTTTTTTTGTAATCCAAAGTAAAAATACACAAGAAAAAACAGTAGAAACTAGTTGCAGATAGGTGTTGATGGTCGATTATTCATACCAATCCTTGCATAGTTTGTTGATTCCCATAGAAGTTATCGCGATTTGGCCCACCCATTAAGTCCAGCTGAACCTGTAAAACACACACATAATCAGACCACACTGCATAATTTATAAGAGATTAATAACATGTGTTTTGTGTGCATCGTTTACCATAGTTTGCACGCTCTGCTGTGTTCCATAATAACTTTCTATGCCAACTGTCCTTGGGCTCAACTTATCCTGCACATACAAATTATCATATACTTAGGGGAAGGGGACTCTAGTTTAACAGATGATTGATACGGCATATCAACAAAAGGACATACCATCTGTTGCAAGCTTTCCGGCGCTGCAACTTGCGGCATAACCTCCTGCTCTGAGCTCACCTGCAATCCGTGGTCAGGATCATAAAACTCAAGTTGTATGCAAGCAGAGATTTCAAAACAAGGAAGTTACTTTTCTTTTCTTCGTTGGATTCTTTTTCTTGCTCGTCTTGCCTCCTGCACTTCTGCTCTGGTTATCCTCCTCCACAGAAACCAGACCTTGAGTTGGTGAGCTGGCCGCATCCGGAAGACTTCTATTAGCACCGGCACAGTTTCTCAAAGCTTCTTCAATGGCGAGGAACGCAACGTTGTAACTCTCTTGAGAGCATGACGCCTCTTCACTCAGCTTCAACGCCCTCTGGCATAAGTCGTTGTACCGCTGCATCCTCGTCTGCAACTGCTGAGGAGCCTCTCCTGAAATCTGCCGGCTTCTCGCGTCTTTTGTCCACCGTTTCAGTATGTACTGCGAGGGGACGGAAGAGAGATGACAGCACTGAAGAACGTTCAGCGTGTGTCTGCAGAGGTAGCCTTTATACTCAAACAGCCTACAGATGCAAGAGACTTCAGCCTTCGCTTGGTTCCACGTCACCACAAACTCCTGGCTGTTTTCGAAGTCCTGAACTCTGAAAGTAGAGCATGTTCCATCTCTGTTCTCCTCTCTTGGAGAACAAGCAATCGCTCCCAAGACTTCGACCTGGAACTTCTTGAACACGGCGGGGGTGTAGACTTCGGAGACGCTCTTCTCAAACGGCGATGGGGACTTCATTGTCGGCTGCTTGTTCAACGTTTCGGAATCAGCTTTGGCTTCTTCTTCAAATCTATCTTGCAGAATTGTATCGTATAGTTTAACAAACTCCTGTACGCTGGTCTTCTTGTGCAAGTACTTGTCGAGGAAAGCGTTGACACTGTCACCTCTCTGAGATGAAGACATCCCCGCCAAGAGAACGTCAGTCATGTAGGTCGGCGCCCATTTCCTCCGGTCTTCGTATAAAGACTGCATCCACTGATCTTCCTTGAGGCCGAATTTAGCAAGAATCTTCCACCATCTCCTCGCAAAGTCTTCCTCCTTCCATGATTTATAAATGCACTTCTCAAACTTTGGCATAAAATCTTCATGCTGCTTAGCAACGTGGGCAAGATTCTCAGAGACTTTAACCAACACATGCCAGAGGAAAACGCAATGCCGAGTGTTTGGGAAGATTACAGGAACGATGGAGTTCATTACCGCCTCTTGCTCAGTGATCAAAACCTTTGGAGCCTGTCCACCCATTGCTTTCAGCCACGTCTCCATCAACCAAGAGAACGTAGCTGCGCTCTCGTCGGATAGCAAAGCGCACCCAAGGACCATGTACTGATAGTGTTGATTCACACCGACGAAAACAGCAAGCGGCGTCTTGTACTTGCTTCTCACGTAGGTAGTATCAAGAGAAACAACATCACAGAAACTAACATAGCTGCCCCTGCTCTTCGCATCCACCCAAAACACATTCTTCACTCGCTGATCATCGCCGAGATCCACCGCGTAAAAGAAGTTCTGCATCCGCGACAAGAACTCAAGCAGAGCTTTGAAATCTCCTGTCTCCACCACTGACAAACTCCGACCTAAACTCTTCGCATCACTTTTTAACCCGACGACAGTTTTGTACTCAGCGAACTGCTTAGCCATAGCAGCGTAGATCCTCCTCGCCTGTTCAGTCACAGCTTGCGCAGGCACAAGCTCGTGGTTATGCTCCCTCACGAAGCTATGAATCACCCACTTCCCATTAGACCTTCTCTTAACATGCATACTCGCTTTACAATCGGTTTTCGCGCAAGTCCTCCTACAACCACCAGCCATATTACTCTCAGGATGATCCTGCTTGCTCTGCCTAGCTCTCGGCCTGTTACAGGACTTGTTCTCATACTCTCTTTTAGTACCGTACCTAGAGCAAGCGAACTTAGCGTCAATAAACTCCCTCGTGGTCTTGGACCTACGACTGTTCTGTATCGCGGTGTTGAACCCTATGGCACGTGAGTACTCTTGGTAGAAGGCGTACGCTTCGCCGTGTGAGTCGAACTCCATGCCGTTAAGTGGTTCGAGGTTGACGGTTTCTGTGTAGTCGACCAATTCTCCGGTTGTAGCGGCCATGACATCTTCCTCGATCTTGCCAATGTCTATGTCTGAGTTGTGCAGGACGTTGTCAAGTCCCCTGGCTGAATCATCGCCTTGGTCACCTGAATGTAGACGAAGATCTATGTCCATTGACAAGCACTGTAACATTTCGTTGAGTTTAAGTCAAAACACATTACACATTATTAGTTTCTAAAAAAAGTAGTTGAAGGTAGTGATTCGTTATTACATCAAGGCATGTTCTTTTTTATTACAGAATCTAATTGCAGTAACTGATCGAGACGAGGAGAGCAGTTCAACTGTAAGAAGATGGAATGGAGTTACCTCGTGCGGAGATTGGAGAACAAGGCGGATAATCGGAAAGACCAATCTGAAATCTAGTCGCGAGGAGGAAGAGGAAGAAGGAGGAGGGAGGAGGGAGGAGGCACGCGCTGATTGGTGCGAGTTGGGGTTTGGATCTGCGAGATGATAGGGAGAGAAGAGAGAAATCGAGTGATGTTCACGCGATCTGAGGAAGCGAGTGGTCGGAGAAGGAGGAGGCACGATTGCTTCTCTTTTTCTTTTGGTTTCTAGGGTTTCTCTCTGTCTAGAGGCAGCACCATGTTTGGTTGGTATGGTGACTATTTATTGGACGGTGCGGATAAGCGGATTAGATAATACGGTATCGTTTAAGTGTGGTTTGTAACAAAAAAAAACGTATATTGTATAATAAATGTGGTTGATATATAATACATGTATACTTTTTATAGGAACAATTTATTATATAATGCAAATAAAAAAAATAGATAATACGGTATCGTTTAAGTGTAATTCATATAAAAATGTATATTATGTAATAACTGCGGTTAATGTAAAACAAATAATTTTAGTTATCGTTTAAATGGTGACATATAGTAAATATGGTATGCTATACTTTTTATTATGTTTAGACTACTAGTTATTTCAATATTGTTAATATAAACAAAAAATATTGAATAATATTTGAATGGTGACAATGATGGGTATAATGTATATAGTTGTTCTCATACACTGACTAAAGATTTTAACTTTTTAGATTTTCAACAAATTTATTTAAATTCTAGATATGCATTGGTAAAGCTTAATTATCAGATTTTTTGTCAATAACAAAAAAAATAATTGTTACGTAATAAACTACATAATGTATCAAGGAATAAGACATTAAAATCCACAATCTTCCTATGTTTTCTTATTATATTCTGATGTATTAAGTTCCATGTTATAAGAAACACTGTTCAAAATATTACAATTAGTTGTTTAATTTTTGTTACAGCGTTGGAGAGAGGATAAACATAAGGTCTATCAAATATAAAGCTCACTCCAAATTGAACAGGCAAATCTAAGACAACTTGTCCTTATACAAGTCGGTTCGTTACAATTAGGTCCAATCGAATTAAATAATGAAGAGGTGAAAATTTAGGAGCGCCGAGTATAAAGAGAGAGGATAGCACAAGAAAAAAGAGACATCCATAAACCAGACAAGACCAAGTCGACTAGAATTAAAATCTATCATATTTTTTTGTTCTCTCCGGAAACATTGTGTTTTCTTTTAATCATTTGTCAAACAAGAGTGGCCGGCATTTACAAGCTATTTAGAAGACATAAAAGTTTTGAAAAGGAGTTTCAACAGCTCAGAGATCATTCATATACCACGGACACAGAATTCAAAGGCAGACAGTCTCGCACGCAGTGTAAGGAAACAACCGTCGTTTGTCGTTCATATGGATGCAGAGCTACCAGTGTGGTTCGCAGAGTCTACACAGCGCCCGGCTCAACATTGTTAGGGGCCCTAGGACAAAAAAAAAAGTTTATCCTCTAAAATTTATATACGGATAATGTTTAAAATATTTTTTTAAAATTTAATCAGTAATATTTTGTATATTTTGTAATGAAAATAAAACCATATACATATCAAATAATTTTGGGCCCCTTTCAATTTTATTTATTATATTTATAATTTTTTATATATAAAAATATAAATTTATAAAAAATTGGACCCCTTAATTAGTATTATACGGAGGGATACGGGCTTGGACTTGGAGCGGTCGCACCGCTTGTCCCCTCCAATGAACCCGTCCTGAGTCTACATGAGTCTGCTTTGTTTGCTGACAAAAAAAAAACTCTTTTGTAATCTTTCACCTAATCGATCAATCAAACTTTTTAAAATAACTCACCATCGTATTCGCACCTTATTTAGAATACGCATACCAAACATTGGTTGAACATACAGAAACAAAAAAGCTTGAAAAATGAAAAAAAATGTTTCTAAATCTTGTTTATCCCAATTTAGAACAAACACAATTTTAAAAAATAAATAATTTACAATCGATAGTTGAAAGCTGTAGAGATTTTAGAAAAAAAGGGTAAAGTAAACGTTGATTGGCTTCAAATTGCAAAATATCATAAAACTTCAAAAAGTTGTACACCAATCGAACTTTTATTTATTAAAATGGATTAACCAGTTCCCCACCAAACATTCAAGCCTTATAATATCTCTTCCCACTTGAAAGAAAGAAAACACATTTTCTTCTTCTGTGTTCCATTATTTTCCCACGGCGCACGCGTTGCACGTACCAATACTTTCTTGGTAATTTAGATGAAGTGTGACTAATGGCATCATGAATAAAATATAAGAAATATGGTCTAACAAACTTAGCCTTTTAAATGGTTTTAACGATTAAGATTGTACCTTTTAAATTATTTAAACAACAAAAACAAACACATGGGTTTCCTAAACATATTTCCTGGGGGCATTTGTACAATTTTCATATCATATATTATAGTTCGTATTGCATACAACTCTATAAAACAGTTTAAAAGAAATTATATTTCTAAGTTTTTTGGGGGCATTTGTACAATTAGCAGTTTATCAATGAGTTTGAGGGTAAAACACTTATTTTCCCCATTAAAAACCATTTGTGTCAGTCTAAGAAGGAAATCAAATTAAGAAACTCAAAAAAATTTATAGTATTTAGAGAATTCCAGAACTCTACTATTTATGTGAGCAATTATGGTAATCTATAATATCTTATATATATATAATTGTATTCGAATTTAATTACAATATGCTTTTTCTTAAAAATAACTATGTAACTAACAACATTTAGTTTATAGCTTTGAGTTTTTCAAAACATATACATAAAGAAAATATATTTAAAACTACTATTTTAATTAAAAATATTATAATTATTATGTACAATCTATAATTTTATTTTTCTATAAAATTACATTTAGCGATTTTAGGGGTTTTTGCTAAAACTAACCCACAACTTGATTTTAACCCTAAATCTATACCCAAACTTGAATCAAATGCAAAACTAACCTAAAAACCTAGTGAAATTACAGCTCAGCCCTTTGTGACCAAATAAAAAAACAGAAGCCATTTTTACGAATATAGCCCCAGTAAATCGTCTAAGTTGTCTGAGATGTTGGAAGTCGTCTGGACGACTGAAGTGTAAGTCGTCTGGTACCAGTTTATTTTAAAAATAATTTATAAATCTTGTAAAAAAATATTTTGATGCGTAAAAAATAAAAATCAAGTAATTATAAATGGTTTTAAGTGATATAAATTAAGATATGATAAAATTGATTTGTTTTGAAGATAGATGAGTGGAAGTAGTGAATCATGAAATACTTTGGTTTAGGAGTTTGGCAAACATATGTTGTAGTATTGTATGTATTGTTAGGGTTAGATTTTGGAAAACTAAAATGTTTTTTTCAAAAATTAATTTTCACCTATATGTGTTTATTTCTGTGTATAGTAAACACTTTTCAAGTTTGATTTGATCTTATGAAGTGTTTAATTAGATAATTAAGTTTAGGGTTATGTTTAGGGTGTGGACGACTTATATTTCAGTCGTATGTTGAATAATTTACTCGGACGACGTATATTTCAGTCGTCCACATCGTACCGAACCTTTAATTTTACCAATGTACGTTTTAACCTAACCGGATCATTTACCGGACATATAAAAGCTAGTTTAGGGGTTATGTTTAAGGTCTAGACGACTTACATTTCAGTCGTCTGGTGAAGAAATTAAAACAGACGACTTACATGTAAGTCGTCCAAATATTCCCGCCTAAAATTTAAAAAAAAAATATATTCCCGCTTAAATAATTTAAACCAGACGACTTACTTGTAAGTCGTCTGGAAAGTCTTTTATTTTAGTTTCCCGCTAAAAATATTTAATTTTCCGCTAAAAATATTAAACTCTTCTGGACGACTTACATGTAAGTCGTCTGTTTTAATTTCTTCACCATACGACTGAAATGTAAGTCGTCCAGGAAGTCGTCTGAGTCAAAAATATTTAACCTAATTGGATTTTTTGTCTCCTTATATAAAGAAAAATTTACACATTCTCTCTCCTCCTCTCAAATGGCTGCAACAAAAATGTAATATTCATCATTCTAAAACTCTCCAACCTCTCTCTAATCTCCTTGACTTGAAAACACCAAAGTTTATATGAATTTTTCAGTTTTGTCTCATGTATTTCTTACTAATCTATCTCTTTTGCAGGTTTTTAATCAAATGGTACTCATCTTCCACTAATTTAAAGGTAGATCTATTAATTTTAGATATGTATTTTTTGTGTGCTCTATAAATGTAGATTTATCTAATCTTCCACTCATTTTCTCTATTTTTAAGTCATTTGAACGTTTTTGGATATGCAGGTTTTTCAGATCTGGATTTGACATGCAGGTTTTTCAGATCTGGAAGACTTCTGGGACGACTTACCTGTTAGTCGTCTGGAAGTCGTCTGGACTTCTTGGAAGTCTTCTGACAAAGTCGTCTGGACTTCCAGGAAGTCGTCTGGACTTCCAGGAAGTCGTCTAGACTTCCAGGAAGTCGTCTGGACTTCCAGGAAGTCGTCTGGACTTCCTGGAAGTTATCTGGACTTCATGGAAGTCTTCTGACGAAGTCTCCCTTTCATAATAGATCTGAGCGTTTTGGTAAGTTCTTATGTCTGATTTTTCTTCATTTGGTAACTTCTTGTTGTATAAAGTTCTTATTTTTTTCCCAAACTAAAACTCTCCAAACCCACTCTAATCTCTTTGACTTGAAAACAACAAATTTTATATGAATTTTTCAGTTTTGTCTCATGTCTTTCTTACTAATCTATCTTTTTTGCAGGTTTTTAATTAGATGGTACTCATCTTCCACTAATTTAAAGGTAGATCTATTATTTTTAGATATGTATTTTTGTGTGTTCTGTAAAGGTAGATTTATCTAATCTTCCACTCATTTTTTTTTGTTTTAAGGCCATTTGAACGTTTTTGGATATGCAGGTTTTTCAGATCTGGATTTAATATGCAGGTTTTTCAGATCTGGAAGACTTCTGAGACGACTTACCTGTTAGTCGTCTGGAAGTCGTCTGGAAGTCGTCTGGACTTCTTGGAAGTCTTCTGACAAAGTCGTCTGGACTTCCTGTAAAGTCGTCTGAACTTCCTAAAAGTCTTCTGACAAAGTCGTCTAAACTTCCTGGAAGTCGTCTGGACTTCTTAAAAGTCGTCTGGACTTCCTGGAAGTCTTATGACAAAGTTTTTTTCCATATCAAGTGGAGTCCAAGCTTGTCTTTGTAGAAGAATGATCTATAATTGTTTTGTTTGTGGTCTGTTTTGTGAATTGCATGTCTACTCTTTTAGTTGTGAATTTTTTGTAAAATCAGTAATAATGTTTTCCAAGATGTATTAAATGTGCTAACAATGTGTTTACACATTTACAAATCAATGAAATAATAGATTTCAGTAGCCTTTTTCTTATCTTTGGATCTCTCATATGCAATAATAAACTCCAATGGACTTTTTCTCATCTTAATAAACAATAATGTTGGTAGCTTCATATTGATACAATGATTTAAGAAGCATTTTAACCCTTCTTCCAACTCATAACAATAGTCATCATTATTGTCTATAACAATAATACTTAAGAGATGGAAACAAACAATAGTAACTAGTCAAAGCATATCATATTTTTTATAAGTTTGCATTGAAAAACTTAGTCAAATTTAGTAAAACTAAGGGAGAGAACATATTTTGTAAATATGAGTTTTACATATCTTGAAGTTACTTATCACTCTTAAAAATACAAGTTATTCAAAAACTAACGTAGAAGACTTAAAAACTAGCGGAGAAGACGCGGACGACTTCAATCTAAGTTGTCCAGACGACTAAACTATACGTCGTCTGGTCAACGCAGAGGTTATTTTTGCAATTGACTTTAAAATATGTTATTTCGGACGACTGAAAAATAAGTCGTCTACTATTGTTTGGTTAAAAAAAACTCCAAAAAAGCTAGACGACTTACATTTCAGTCGTCATAGGTTAGTTTTGCATTTGACTGGATTATTTCGGAAGTTTGACTTTTCTTAACGACTTACATTTCAGTCGTCTAGTGAAAATTAAAATAATAATATTTTTTAAAAGTAGACGACTTACAGTTAAGTCGTCATAGGTTAGTTTTGCAATTGAAAAAAAAAACATCAAGATTTAATTATATACAGACGACTTATAATTCAGTCGTCCACGAGACGACTGAAATGTAAGTCGTCCAGGATTTACGAGGTTTGACCAGAATCTCGGAAAAAAATCCTGGACGACTTACAAGTAAGTCGTCTCGTGGACGACTGAATTATAAGTCGTCTGTGTATAATTAAATTTTGAAGTTTTTTTTTCAATTGCAAAACTAACCTATGACTACTTAATTGTAAGTCGTTTACTTTAAAAAAAATATTATTATTTTAATTTTTGCCAGACGACTGAAATGTAAGTCGTCTCGGGAAGTCAAACTTCTGAAATTATCCAGTCAAATGCAAAACTAACCTATGACGACTGAAATGTAAGTCGTCTAGGTTCTTTGGAAATTTTTTTGAAACCAAACAAAAACAGACGACTTAACTTTCAGTCGTCTCAAATTACAGATTTCAAAGTCAATTGCAAAAATAACCTCTGCGTTGACTAGACGACTTCCAGGTAAGTCGTCTACAGCCAAACGACTTCCCAAGTAAGTCGTCTGACGAACAAATCTGGAAAAAAACTCGATGTCATACCTTAAATTGGTGAGATAAGTTCCTTAGCATACATAAGGCTTCTCCAAGCACACAGAATCACAAAAAAAAGTAACCCACCCATAATCGTTAGCTTCTATGACTCTATGAACCATAAAAAAATTTAGAATCAAAATCTTGGGTTTTTTTAGCGCATTGTGGAGAGAAAGTGAGAGATATGTTGTGTTTAGTTCACAAGAATGAAAAAGGAAGAAGGGTAAATCGATTTTGGGAGCATTAAGAGCTTCAAATTGGTTGTTCATGGTGGTTGTGGTATTGATGACAATGACAATCTTGTAATTACTTGAAGATGATGAGGGTGAGAGAGTAAAAATGTCATTTTCGAAAAAAAAAAAAATTGATGGCATTTTCGTAAATTATATGAACCTGTGGGGTGAATAGGGCAAAACCAATTTTCAAAAAAAATGGAGGTTAGTTTTGTGTTTGACTTTAAGTTATAGGTCAATTCTGCAAAAAGCCCGATTATTTTTCCATTATAAATCCTTTAATAAAAAATTACACTGTACTGTTGTACTCATGCTAAAAACTAATATAATTTTTTTTCTATTTATATGTATAATTTTTTGGTGAAATGTCAATTGTAGAACTCAAACCCAAAACCTTCAGAAACAAAATCATTAATGACTTTTAATTAAATTAACGGAATTAGATTTTTAGTTGTTTCCGTCATTTCTTATAATATCGAGAAAACCAAAAAAAATGTCTAATAGTGGCGAGTTTTTTTTGTTTCTTATAAATTATCCACTAAAATTTTCTTTTTATAATTTCTACATTTTAATGTCAAAATTTTACCGCTAAAATTTCTCGACAGATTCCACTCACAAAAGTTAAAAAGAAAAATTTGAAAAAGTAACTAATTTAAGATACAAAAATATTAAAATGACATAGAGTCATTTTGTATAATATAATTAGTCCACGAGATTAGTCCTCAACTCTTCATATACTAATAGAATTGTGTCAGACTTAATAATGACTTAAACCTGCCACAGTCAGAGAAAGACTGCTATCTTCTCGGTCGTGACGTGATAAAGAGTTTTGGTTCATCTCTGGTTCTTCTCGCTGCTACAGAAGCTATGGTGAGGAGACACGGCTGGCAACTTCCCGCTGACATTCTTCAGGTAGTACTCCATTGTGATGAAATCGACAACAGTTACTACTTACTAGTTTGGTGATGTTTTGGTTGTCAGATGATTGCGGTGACGGTGTTTTGCTTGTTGGTGGTCGCTTACTTTGCTTTCTTCGCTCCTTTTGCCGGAGGACGGTTCTGGGAATACGTTTTGATCGGTGTTTACTCTCCGGTGGTATGTTCAATGCTTTATACTTCCATAAGGCTCTTCTTGTGTGTTGATGGATGATGTGTGTTTTCAGGCTCTTCTTGTATTCGTTCTGTATGTTCGGTGTACTGCTATTAATCCTGCGGATCCAAGAATCATGACTCATCCTTTATCGGCCAGAGATATCTCCAGGAGTTGTAATGAAACTGGCAGTCAGTTGCAGTCTTGTCCTTCAGGTGTCTCAATGAGTTCTACCTTTGCAGCAAACTCTAGTGCAGTCAGAGGTTCTGTAGGAGATGATGAAAGAGTGGAGGACTCTGTTACTAGAAAATCTTGCTATAACCCTCTGGCTATCTTCTGTTGTGTGTTTGTTCTTGATGACTGCTGGAAACAGGAAGAAGAACAGGGAAATAGCAGGGTGGGTCTATATTGCATGTTTTGCAATTGTGAGGTATAATAATGATAACATGGTTCCAAGATTCAGAAAGCTACTAATAAGTCCCTATTGTTTTGTTTTTTGTTTTTGTTTTTCTAAAGTCCCAATTGTTGTGTATGTCAAGTGTGCACACGTATGCTCTTTAGACTTTAGATGTTGTAAGCATTGTTGTTCTGAGTTATGGATGTGTTCACAGGTACATAAGTCTAGCAAGCATTGTAAGAGCTGTGACAAATGTGTTGTTGGTTTCGATCACCATTGCAAGGTAAATGTTTTTTCTTGCAACTAGGTTACTCTTGTCTGGGACATTTTGACTGGGAAGTAAATGGATGATACAGTGGCTTAACAATTGTGTCGGCCGCAAAAACTACATGACTTTTGTATCTCTGATTACTGCCAGCCTTGTTTGGGTATGTAATATGCTTTCCTAATGAACTTATTTTGTTTTTCACATAAACCGCTAATAATAGATAGGTTACACTTTCTACCTCATCAGCTCATTATTGAAGCAGCAGTGGGAGTTGCAGTGATTGTGCGTGTATTTGCTGATAAGAAGAGAATGGAGACAGAAATTGTCAATAGACTCGGAAGCAGCTTCTCTCGAGCACCTCTTGCGGCAGTTGTTGTAAGCATTCGTTGCTTTGGCATTTGATAATAATAAAGCTCCAGTGTTCCTAATGTTTGTCTCTGGCAAGTTATGTTAGGGTGTTTGCACTGTTGTTACCATTCCGGCATGTTATCATCTGGCCCAACTTCTCTTTTTCCACACGTTGCTCATTAAAAAGGTCAGTAAGAAGCTCTTCCTACGTTTATGTCTACACTTTTTTTTTAAAAAGTTTGCTGATGGGATGTTCCAATATAATCAACGTGAGCTTTGTCTTATTCTTATGGGTAGGGACTTACAACATATGATTATTTACTGGCAATAAGAGCCATGAGCGAGGCACCAGCTGGGGCATCTGTTGACGAGGAGATTCAGAGTGTGCTCTATTCTCCAACCGGATCTGCCATTAGTGGTGGAAGCTCTCTCGGGCCATCATACAGAAAGGGAGTCTGGTGCAGTCCACCTAGAGTGTTTGATAATCAGGTAACTCCAAATACTTGTGTTCTATAACTCATACATATCATCTAATTGTTGCATGCATGTTTTAGATAGAGATGATGTTTATTTCTGTTGCAGGATGAAGTGATTCCCCAACTAGGCTCTCACATGGTCCCGTCTACCGTAGATCCAGAGAGAGGCATCAAGGCTCCCAAAAGATCCGTCAAACGCAGTGCATGGAAGCTAGCGAAGCTGGACGCAAATGAAGCTGCGAGAGCAGCTGCCAGAGCCAGAGCATCTTCATCTGTCATGAGACCAATACACAATCATCCCCATTTACCTGATCATGAACTTAGTAGTGTAAGCACAGATGCAAATGTGGCTGCAAGGAAAGAGATGCGGAACAATGATTTAAAGCCATCTCACTCTAGAAACTCCTTTGCTGCACCAAGCCAAAGTAGCCGGGATGAGTATGACGACGAGTCAGTCACACTTGCTCCTCTCCCTCAATATTCTACAGTAAATGGCCATCGCTTCCCTACAACAACCGATCACACGCACAGAGGAAACAGCGCTGATCCACTGTTTCTCTCTGCTCCTTCAACTTCTCTTCTGAGAGATATGAGGAAGACATCAGTTGTTTGGGATGCTGAAGCTGGGAGATACGTATCATCAGCTCCTGTAACGACAATGCCTGAAGTCCGTAATAGGAATCAAAGAGCCATTCTTCCACCTCAAGGTTCATCATCGCTAAAGGCTCATCTTCCTCTGCAGCAAGCCGAGAGAAGACTGATATATACCGGTGACTCTATCTTCTTCGGAGGACCTCTTGTTAATATCCAGACTAGAAATAACCAGAGGACTGAAGTAAGAGAGGGACAAGAGAGATTGGCATCAACACTTCATCAAGATGCAAGATATAGAAGAGATTCAACCTCACACAAGCTTCCAGTGTTTGCCCCTCCACTTTGACGTCTCTTTCCACTTGCTAAAATATTCGTCCCTACACTTGAATTAAACCACTTTGTCCTTTCAAAGAGAGATCATAAGCTATGTAATAAATTCTTATGATAGTTGATAGTGTAATATAATCACTCTTTTAAAATTAGAACTTATACAATACAACGTACTATATACATAGGGGAAGAGCCTAAAGCATGAGTTTGTTCTTCCGACAAAAACTGTTTCACAAATATACCCCAAACACCTTATATTATAATACTACGCACAATACCACGTTGTTCTCTTCTTGATCGGTGAACCAACCAGCTCTAGAGTCTGAAACCCAATGTGTTCTCCCATGATTTTGTGTTTCTCTTTATCAGAAGCTGCGTATGTACAGGGACAATGGGAGAGGCGTTTGGACTGACGATTCTCAGAGACTCTAGCAAGGGCTCTATGCAAGCCTCTATTTTGTTGGCTCAGAGTTGCGTCTTCTCTGGTTTTGGGCAGAGTTGTCTTCAACTGCTACTTTTTGAGATGTTGGCGTGAGTGTTCCTGCTCGTTTGGCTTTAGCTGACTGAGATCCTAAGGACTTTCCTGCTCAAGAATATTCACAATCTAAACTTAAAAGGGCTATTCACTCAAATCATAAAAAGGGGAAAGAAAGAGATCTGACCACTGTTTGGCAGAGACAACCGTCCTCTTGAAGATCTATCTGGCTTTCTTGATCTTAAACCAGCTACAGGTCTTGAGTTAACTTCTACAGCAAGATCGTCTTTCTTTGACATAGCCATGGACACCACTGGCATGCTTGAAGATATTCCAGGAGAAGACGAATCACCATCAGACAGAGATGGTGGCCATGTTGCCTTCTGACTTGAAACACCGGACACAAGATCTGAAGTGTTTTGCATCTTGCTTGCACTTTTCATCTGCGTTTTATGCACATTCTCAGCCTGCTCTATGTTGTTTTCACCTAATTTTGCATCTTCCACTAGGTAACTATCAAGAAACCGGTTCCGTTCCCAGTTTTTTTCCTCAGGTTGAAATCCATTGTGCGCAGATAACTGCCTAGTCTCTGCTTGCCACTTCAAGAGAGCATTTTAAATGTAAAATAAAAATATTTTTAAAGCCACAAAGAAACAACAATGACTTCTTAACTAGAACATAGAGGTTGTGAGTAACCTGGTGAGTCAAAGCATATGCCATAGCCCTCTCACGCTTAGCTGCAGCTTCCTGCCTCTTTATCAGCTTTGCTTGGATCTGTTCAACAGAACCAATGCCATCGCACCAACCGTCCTGAGAGATGATAACAAATAAGTGTATGAAGATGATAAAAAACTGAGACAAGTGAGTGACATGTCACCTCTATTTCTCGAACTCGGGCTTCATCTGCTAGCTGTTGCTGTAGTTGCTGACGCGTTTCACTCTCCAAGGCGAGGCGAACACGTCTAGCGCGTACACGAGCCTGCACTCTCACTAACGCTTGCATGCACCGAAGCGTTACAGCTGCTTGTTTCCTCACAGAGTGTCCTCTAACGAGTGCTTGAAGTCTAACCAGTCCCTTCAACGCTCGTAAAGCCCTTCTAGCCTGAGAGAACGTATCATCTTTTTCTCAGTCCGGTCACAATAGCAAATGACAACAACACAAACAAAGGCGAAAACACATACGAGAAAGGCTCGAAAAGCTGTTTGGATGCGTGTTGCAGCATAATGTTCCTTACTTTGCTCTTCATAAGGTGCACCACAGTAGGATTGTAGTGAAGCTGAAGTAGAGACTCCAGTATCTATTACACTATGCGCATATGAATCTTGAAGTTTCTCAGCGTCTAAATCAACTGAATGTTTTTTCCTAAACCGGCTCTTGGTAGCAACCTTCACCTTTAACCAATTGAACAAACATTTTATGCAAGTACCAAAAAATAAAATAAAATAAAATGAAGATTGTATACAATCGTTAACCAACATAGTCATCATGTCAATGAAAGAGCATACATGATCATCCTTGACTTATTGAAACTAACCAATGTTTTAATCCATCTCCCTGAAGCACCCATTGTATCAAAAACTTTCAACGATCACCAAGATGAGAACAACAACCTGCAGGACTGCATTTAACAACTGAATTACTCAAAAAGAAACAAACTTTCTTTCTGGGTTTGATCAGTAAAGCAAATCAACAACTATTTATAGCAAGAAATAAGCAAACTTTGTAATCAAAAGAGGACAATTGAGACTTTACAGTCGGCGAAGGAAAGATCGGTGGTGAGTGAGTGAGTGAGTGAGTTGTGAAGGATTATTAGGAGATAGGACTTGACTTGTTAAAATTTGATTCTTTTTTTTTTATCGTTTTCCCTCCCCTCTCCACACATACGAACGAATGATTGCAAGCCGGCGTCAGGTGCTACATTGCGCCGTGGTAACCTGAACTTATCAGCGTTTATTGAGCTGTAAAACGGCAAGTGGTTTACTTTTCAGATATTTTATTTCATTTTTGTATGTTTAACGCATGCATTTATACTATATAAACAATAATAATAATTGAATGACAAAAGTGTTTATCTGATGTGACGTGTTGTTGTCATCTATGATATGAATGTGACTGATTTATAATGAAAGTAGTAATTATGGTTCAATCCGTAATCTTTTGGTGCATATGATAAAGAAGGTAACCAATGACTACAGTTTATATCAGTACTGAAAATAATTTCATTCTTTATCTCACCAATGCCACCATATGTTATTATGCTAATAAATCTTATATAACCAATCATAATTAATTTTCTCGTACTAACTTTAGTTTATAATGGAACCAAATTTGAAATGTGTATATTTCTTTTATCTACCAGTTGGCCTAGTTGGTGCGTTTTATGATGGCTGCCAAATTAAAATTTGGGTTGTGTGAATATAAAAACACTAAAATAATGTTACCAAATAATAATAGTGACTCAATGACACGTCATAGTTCAAAATCAAATGGAACTCTCAGAGCAGAGAGATTATAATAAGACGATGATGATGTTACTCCTCCTCTGTTAATCAAAAACCAATCTAAAAAAAAATACGCTCACTCTCATTCAACAGATTACATCTCTCTGTTTCTTGGAGCTTCTGTCTTACGGAGAAATGACAATGATCAACAGCCTCCGACGGATGGCTCGTTCCTCTCAGGTTCTCTCCTCGATCGATACCATCCACTTTCTCTTCACTCGCTCCGTTCGATGATCTTCTCTTAGGATCTCTAGATAGATGATCTTCAATTGTTTTTCTTTTACCTAGAGATATTTTTCACGAATTGAACCAATAAATCATGTGTTCTCTCGTAGGCAGCACTCGTCACACTTAGTGCTTTAGTAGTTTTTTTTTTTTTTTTGGTAAAATTAGTGCTTTAATAGTTCAGGAGTCAGATGAATTGTTGAACTGTGTTTTTTTTTTGGGAATAACCAAATTGATATTCCCATCATTGACATGGATCTTGATGAAAAAAAGGAGTATTCTTTTCTTTTTTTTTGGGGATTCTCCAGTAATCAGGGAACCTTTTTTAATTTATTTTATAATAAATATTCCAAATAGTGATTTTGAAGGAATTGTACTATTATAGACTAACTCAAAAAATTGATTTTGATTCATCTTTCTTAGCTCAAACCTCTTAATGATAATATACATCTCTCCTCTCTCTCGTATGCGCAGGTTACTTTGCAGAGCAGGTATGCTGCTTCTTCTTCTTCTGGTTCGAGGATCTTTACTACAGAGGCTTCACCCCAGAAGCAAACCATAGTTGGGTCAGTTTGATTTCTGTAAATTACCAAAGGCTTAATGAGCTTGTTATGAATAGTGGAAATGGGCTATATTTTTCTAAGCAGGTCTAAAGGGCATGATATGCTGGCACCTTTTACAGCTGGGTGGCAGAGTGCTGATTTACATCCTTTGATCATTGCCAAATCTGAGGTGATCCTTCTTCTTTTCTTTTTGGATACACCATTACTACTTTCATCAGTGTTGAGTGTTTATATTTTTTTAAAAAAACTTTCATTATTCTTACAGGGAAGTTATGTGTATGATGACCATGGCAAAAAGTATCTTGATTCTCTCGCTGGTCTATGGTGTACTGCCTTAGGTATTTATCATTTTCCTTCTATCACTTTCTCTTTGTACATGCATGGATCCAAGCTTAATTTGACTGGTATCCAAAATTCTTGTAGGAGGAAATGAGCCACGCCTTGTTTCTGCTGCCGTGGAGCAGTTGAAAACCTTGCCCTTTTATCACTCCTTTTGGAACCGTACTACTAAGCCTTCTCTGGTACTCAACACTTTTCCTTCTGTTATCATTATTATTATGTGTTTTCTACAGTATGCTGCTGCTTTCAGTGTGGTATACTTGATGGGTAATCAAAGAGAATTTGATCACTGTGATGTTTTTCCCTGCTTAACAGGATCTTGCTAAGGATCTTCTAGCCATGTTCACGGCTAACAAAATGGCCAAAGCTTTTTTTACAAACAGTGGATCAGAGGCCAATGATACCCAGGTTTCCATACCTTTATCCCCCTATTTTCATGTTAAGCAGTTGACCTTTAAGATTTTTGCTCATAAATCTCATGTTATGTATATGCAGGTCAAGCTCGTCTGGTACTACAATAACGCACTTGGAAGGCCTGAGAAGAAAAAGTTTATCGCAAGAAAGAAATCGTGAGAAAAAGATATATCCTTTGTCATTTTGTTTTGTGTGCTTGACTGTGTTTTATAATGTGCTTATAAGTGCGGTGCTATGGTCTTCAGGTACCATGGCTCCACTCTAATATCAGCAAGTCTGTCCGGGTAAGATAAAACATAGTACCTCTTTAGAAGAAGTGCCAAAGATTTTCTTTTTTCTTATTAACAAATGTAATCCATTTTTTTCAGCCTTCCAGCACTGCACCAAAACTTTGATTTACCTGCACCGTTTGTGCTACACACAGATTGCCCTCACTACTGGCGTTTTCATCTTCCAGGTATGAGTGGCTCTCGCTTCCACTTTACAAGTAAAAGTAATCTTTGATTCTAACCTCGGAATTGTTTGTCCAGGTGAGACGGAAGAGGAGTTCTCAACCAGATTAGCCAAGAATTTAGAGGATCTCATCATTAAAGAGGGACCTGAAACAGTAAACATCCAATTCATTACTTACGGAAATTGCCATCTTTATGCGTTTAGGATGATGTTGGCATCTCAATCTAACGCAAATGTCTTCTTACTAGATTGGTGCTTTTATCGCTGAACCAGTCATGGGTGCTGGTGGTGTGATACCTCCACCTGCTACTTACTTTGAGAAGGTCATTTTCATAAACTTTGTTGGTACTAAGTACATTTAGCAATGATTATACTGTTTCTTGGTACTAAATACCAAGTACATTGGTCTCTTTCTGTATTGCAGATTCAAGCTGTTGTTAAGAAGTATGATATCCTGTTCATTGCTGATGAAGTATGTGCATATCTAACTGAACCATGACTCCAAAATGGATCAAGAAAAAAGATGTTATTGACCATTTGTATTTTGTTTGGCCTTTAAGGTGATATGTGCATTTGGAAGGCTTGGAACAATGTTTGGCTGTGACAAATACAACATCAAGCCAGATCTTGTATCATTAGCTAAGGTGAGATCTTGCAGACCGATTAGTAGCCTTTTATCCTTGTTGGCAAATTTCCCCGGACGATTGGTAAATGTTCAAATACATATGCAGGCACTTTCATCAGCATATATGCCGATTGGAGCCATTCTTATGAGTCAAGAAGTAGCAGATGTCATTTATTCTCAAAGCAACAAGCTAGGTACGTTTTTAGTTTTGCTCAACGTTGGTAAGACTCCAATGTTCTCATCTTAAAAACCACTTTTTTTTTTTTTTTGGTATTTCAGGTGCTTTCTCGCATGGATTTACTTATTCTGGTCATCCAGTTTCATGTGCTGTAGCGATTGAAGCGTTAAAGATATACAAGTAAGTTTGTCACTTTGCTAGTTCATTCAAGTGTGCTGAGTTTAAAACTGTAATTTGCCAAAAGCTCAAAATCTGTCTCATAGTGAGTAATTTTCTCTTTTATTTATCAGCATTTTCTGACGTTGATATTCATATTACAGAGAGAGGAACACACCAGAGCATGTGGCCAAAGTTGCCCCAAGGTTTCAAGATGGTCTTAAAGCTTTTGCCAAGACTAGTCCTATTATTGGAGAGGTATAGTTTCTCTTGATTGATTACTCACCAGCTTTTCTTTTCATGTATTTGATTGAACAGTTGGGCATTTTTGTGATAATTTTCAGATAAGAGGAACGGGTTTGATTCTTGGGACTGAGTTTACTGACAACAAGTCACCAAACGAACTATTTCCACCAGAATGGGGTAAAAAACACAAAAACAAAAAGAGTCTCCTAAACTCATTATTACCTTACTAAGATTCTTACACCATTCTCAACTGATGTTACCAGGTGTTGGCGCATACTTTGGAGCCGAGTGCCAGAAGCGTGGGATGTTAGTCCGCGTTGCAGGTGATAGCATAATGATGTCTCCACCGCTCATCATCTCACCTGAAGAGATCGATGAGGTGAATTTACGATTCTTGAGTCATTCGTCTGACAAATTTTGTGACCGGTTCCCTTCTTTTTATTCTTCTCCCTCATTGGGTGTGGTGTTATTATTTTTGGCAGTTAATAACTATCTACGGGGAAGCATTGAAAGCTACGGAAGAGAGGGTAAAAGAACTCAAGACTCAGCAAAAGAAGTGAGAAGCAAAGTTACCAAAACAAAGTTGTTTAGAATCTCTCATCTCTCTCCTTGGACTGTTTGCCATTTGCTTTACACAATTCACAGTTCAGTTATATGCATAATAAAGCATCCAAGTTTGATTCCATTTTTCTCGAGCTTTTCACCACATGAATGCAAAATGGCGTTAAGGGTTTAGTGATGACAAAATCATAAACAATGCAAAGTATCTCTTATCACGCAAGTCTGAATTAGTGCATTCTGTGATGAATAAACCAACAATGGGAGATCTGAGAAGTTTTGAACCCTTATGATATATGACTGGTTAGGTGCGCGAGACCAGGAGGAATATGGCCTGACAACTGTGTTATGCGATAATCCATTAATCCTAGCGACTGGAGCTTGACCAGATCCGCCAAAGATGAAGGCCATTCAGTCTTGGTAATAGGTATTGTCTTCCATTATACTTCAGTTCAGAAGATCTCTATGAGTGCCATACACGCGAAGACAACTGACGTGTAATAAGGTTCCCGTAAAGGCATTATACGATAAGTCGGTCAACTTGTGGATTTTGCAAGAATCCAACCTTAAAAGAAGAGCTATGTGACAGAGTTCAGAAGTAACTATTTTATCCGAAATAACCCCTATTTTTATCAAAATAGTTACTTCGATTTCAAAACTCAAAATAACAGAGAGAATACTATTTTATAAAACTCAAAATTTTATAAGTAACTATTTTATCCAGAATAGAGAGTTATTCTATGTGTAACTATTTTGACAGAGTTCAGAAGTAACTATTTTATCCGAAGTAACTACGGGTACCAGTCGGATAAGAACCCGACTGGTTCAAACTCAGCAGTTGCGGTTGCGGGTGTGAGAGTTTGTCGTAGATGGTTGCGATTCCAAGCATTACTAAGTGTTTTGTTGCGTTTGAAAATTGTTGCGCTTGCAGAATATTTGTGATTCGTTGATTATGAGATATTGCAGTGATTTAATAATAAATTACCAATATTAACATATTATAACATTATAAAAATATAAAAACATACTATTGTGATAAAATATAATGATTATTAATATAATATGATTTATAATAATATTATGTTTATTTATGATACTGTTTGTGAATTTTAATTAATAAATAAAATGTGTATATATATATATATATTATAATATCCTTATTTTAAATTTTAAAATATTTTTTAAAATAAATTTATATCTATTTATTCGTCCACAACCGCAAACGCTAGCTGAAACCAACTTTTAATTTTAGGAGGTTCGGAACGTTTTAAAACGATTTGTGGCGGGTTGTATGATTGTTTCGAAACGCTGTCAACCGCTACCGATCGCCAAAACTGCGTTTGCGGATGGTAGCATAGGCCCTTAAACTGCTGCTGTTGATAAATGTTTGGCAGTCTTTCCGACTCGCTTCACGACTCTTTTAGTCTCATTACGCTTAATAATCAAAATCAGCAGAAGCCAACTCTTGAAAATCTCAGGTTTACACTGCTAGATCAAATTCATACTGAGATCGATTCAACCTCTGATCAAAAAGATATACCTTGGTTATATTTTATCTCGTCAACAAGTTTCGTAATGAGCATAACGGCCCTCTTGTTTCGACGGAGAGAAGAACCTATGATTAGTTTTTCAGGAAATTTTCAAACGAACAATTTCAACGAAATCTTTCAATTTCTTATTTTACTATGTTCAAGTCTCTGTGACTGAAAGTGATTATTGCCAAGCCTTGAGATGCGAAGATAAAGTTCCATACAAATCTATAGTACGTAGTGGTGTTGTTTACAAATGCCACAAAATACCAAAGGCACGTGGTTATTGAAATTAGAAAGATCAAGTTCTACAATTGATTAATTTGTATACTGATCGACCCTACGAAATTGTTTAGCTAAGTCCTTGCGTTCTGTTCTTTCCTATGATTAGTGGAAGAGAGACAATGGTTCCTATGGTTCTCTATCTTTCTTTTTTTCTCTTCTCCCTCTCTCTTTCTCCTCATTTTCTTGCTCTTCCTCTTCTTCATCTTTTCCATGCATCGATAATTTTGTAGTGTATCTATTTAACATATATATAGTATTGTGTAAGAGTCGCACTACAAACGGTAACGCGCAAAGAAAGAAAAAACTCATCCATTTTACACCATATTATCACATCTTTCTTCACAGATCGATGTATGACAATATTTTTTCTACTTTTTTTACTAATTTTAACTTTTTTAATAATAATAGTTTCTCAATAAAGTAGCTCAAGACAAGTTGGCGCGTTTACTTTTAGAGCTTGACTTTTGGTCGTCATCGTCAATGCGTCGTCACTCGCCAATCGCCAGTGGCCACAAAAGCATTATCAGTTTCGCGCCAATATCGACAGAGAAAATCAAAAATCAACTTTTACTTCGCAAGTATATATGAATTACCCACAACGCTTGAAGAGAAACGCAAATCAAGGAAACTCAGTTATGTCTTCTTTCATCTTCCTTTTTCGTTTCCCGTTTATCACTGGCTGCTTCACAGCTTCCGCTCAGGATCCTACTTACCTAGGATACATCTGTCCAAGCACGCCAACTTATACCAACGACAGCACTTACAGACTTACTTCACCAATCTTGAAACCGTTTTGTCTTCACTCTATTCCCCCGACGCCTCTTACTCCACCGGATTCCAAAACGCCACCGCCGGGGAAGACCCGGACATGGTCACCGGCCTTTTCCTCTGCCGTGGAGATGTCTCGGCGGAGGTTTGCCGTAACTGCGTAGGCTATGTCGTGGAAGATACGTTAAATAGGTGTCCCGAGGAGAAAGAGGTCGTGCTTTATTACGATCAGTGCATGGTCAGATACTCTAACAAGAATATCCTCTCGAGCCTGAGCACCGGTGGAGTTTTCGAGCAGACGAACACCAAAAACGTTTCGATTAGCGAAAAAGACAGGTTCAGAGAATTGGTCTTGTCGACGCTGAACCCAGCCGCCACCGAAGCCGCGAGCAGTTCGAGAAAATTCGCAGTGAGTAAAGCCAATTGGACCGCAGCACAGACTTTGTACGGGTTGGTTCAGTGCACTCCAGATCTGACAAGAGAAGACTGTTTGAGCTGCCTTCAACAGAGCATCAATCAGTTAGCCACTGACCAAAGTGGGGCGAGATTTGTTGTGCCTAGCTGTTCTTCAAGATACGAGCTTTACCTATTTTACAACGAATCCGCCACAACTAAGCCACCACCACCACCGGAGGTTTCTACCCCTCCGCGACCTGGTTAGAGCTCTATCTTCTTCCGCTATCTTATTCATGTTTCAGAAATTGCCATAATTTCTCGATATTAACAATACCAGTGTAAAAAAAAATTAGGACATGTAAAACCCGATATTTGGCTTGGGTCTTCGGATCAAGTTCAGGCCACTTCCATACGGATCAGAGTCTTATTGTCTTATACCACTAGACCAAATTAGATACCTGAACTGTTTTAGTTCGGATTGGTTTCTTTCAGATCCGGATCGGTTTGTCTCTATAAATAAAATACATGTAGAATATCTATGATCTTTTAGATATGTAACGGGTTCTAATTGGTTCAGATATTCAGGACCCAAAAAATCCAAAAATGTAAACCTCATCGAAATTTAGGCAAAATTTCACATTTATCTAAAGTTCTACCAAAATAACCAAAATTTAACTACTAATAACTGGAATTAAACAAATTTAGACCTTAAATTTGACATTTAAAGTTTCCAATTACTTAAAAATACTAAAAATAATAATAAATATGGTAATAAAAAGATATAAAAACTAAATCATAAATAAAAATATAAAAAATAAAAAATAAAATACATGGAGTCATAGTCTTGAATATTCATGTTGTTAAATCGGGTATAAATCGGTTCTTATGGAGTCGGGTTTTCCGGGTTCAGATTTATTCATATCATCAGATAAAACGACTATTAATTTTAAGTCAGTCAGATTGCGGGATCTCTTTTCGGTTCTTGTTCTTTGAATAAACTAATTTTGGACCCAACTAAATACTTGTAAATTTTCGGTTCGGTGACAAATATTTTCGATTAGTTCTGATTCGAGATTTCAGATCCGGATTAAACGCACTTACCTATCCAAAATGAAATTCTGAACGATGCTAACATGTGTCACAAACATTTTAACGTTTTATACCATGTAGAATGGTTTTCTTATTCAACACCGTCTTTTTACATTTATTATTCCACATCATTTATTTTTCCACATAATTATTCATTTAATAATAAAAAAATTGTTTTCATATCAACTAAACCAAGTTTTTATTTTTAGATCATAAAAATATAAATTTTGGTATAAATATCTTTATTCGAAAAAAATATTTGTTATACAATATTTTATATTTAAAATTATGATGTATAAAACTATACCACATTATCAAAGTGGATCCCATTTTTCTTACTTTCAACACAAATGAATCCACATTTTTGTTTTAAGTTTTTCAACACTTCTATTATATAGATTCAATAGTTGAATAAAATTTTCAACACCTTCATCGTATATATATAGGGGGTGATTGGTTGGGTTGTAACTGTAGAAAATTTACTTTAGCATTTTGTCTCTAGAATTTTTGATTTAGCTTTAAATAATGTAGCTTTAAAATTTCCTACAGCTAAAAAAATGGGGCTTTAGAAAATAAGATTTTTACAACCATTTTTTTGTGTTTTTGCTGTAGCTTTAATTTTTTGGTTATAGCTTTAAAAACTAAAATAAAGTATAATTGGTAGTATTTAAGGTTGTAAATGAAAATTAAATCTAAAACCACTTCCTACAGCTCAACCAATCACCCCCATAGTCTTATAAAACCAATAAAAACACAGAGTTTTGACGGCAACCTTAATTCAAGAATCCCAATAAAGAATTACAATGAGAAATATTTGCAACACTAGAATGACATCTTTCTTTCTAAACACAACATGTTTCACTCATATTCTTAATTGTTTACAAATGGAACATCGGAAAAAAGATGGTGATTCTATTTCTATTGGATTATTGCAATAAAGCTTAAGAGTAAACTCCCTCCGTTTTATTTAATTATTGTTTTAGGTAAAAAAATTGTTTCAAAATAAATGTTATTTTAGGATTTTAATATAAATTTATTAATTTTATATACAATATAATTTTTTATATTATTCAGTCTGTTCTTCTATTGGTTGAAATGTGCTTTTTTTTGTTAGTGGTTAAAATGTGGTTAGGTGTTAAGTAATGATGTTTTTATTTAGAAAATATTTAAAAAATAAATATTTTCTTAATTTGTGTGTATAAAATGACAATTAAGATGAAATGGAAAGAGTTCAAAATCAAGATAAAGAAAACTTCTAAGATAAATGGACAGTGAATTCAGATACTTATATTTCTGAACCGTTTTTTTGTTTTTTTATCATTTATTTCGTTTGAGAAAAAGTGTTGGATAGTTGCAATTTAAAAAAAAAGTTTTGAATTTTAAAAGTATTAAGCTAAAAATAATTATATTTATTTTATTGTAATATCTAAGTATTATAATTAAATAAAAGATTTTTTTAAAAAAGGCAATCCATCTATTTAATTATTTCTTATTATTTTTTAATTTTTTGATGTTTTTAACTAAAATGCGTTCATATTTTAAAAAATTGTCTTTGTCAATTTTTATTTAAATTTTGTAATCAAAATAAAATAATTCTTACCCTTTTTTTAACTTGTTACATATTGATTTAAACATCTTGTATCTTATATAAAACCCCTACAAATCACCAATCATATGAATATCAATTATAACTTGATTCATATGATTGCAGAAATAATATAATTTTTAATAATTTTTAAATTTTTATTTATCAAGTTGAATATACATATTTTTCTAAATTGTAATATTTTAACTAACAAATTACATTTAATGAATTAATGGTTAACTAATACTAATTTAAATATCTGATTTTATAATATTTACTTAATAATTATGGTTATTTAAGAACATAAATATATGTTGTCTGATGTGCACACTTACTTAATAAAATTCTAGAATCTACCAGAAAAATAAATATATCACTTTATTTAGTTAATTTAAAAATATTATTTTGTTGATTTATGTGTATACTCTATAATATTAAATATATACTCTATAAAAATAATTAATTTTTTTATATTTATTATTTAATTTAATTATAAATGATACTTATAATATAAATAAAATATTCTGATATTTTTATTTTTATTTAAATTTAAATTGAATAATAATAATTTATAATTTATAATTAAATATTACATTCAAATTTAATTTATTAGTTATAAAATAATTATTAAAAATTATTAGCTTTTGTTATTTTAGAATAGGAAATATATACATATAGATATATATATATATATATATATATTTTTTTTTTAAATTAGAAATTGAATAGTTTAGTTATAAATTAATTTGATATTTTACTTTAGTGAAAATTTTAAAATACAAAAAGAAAACAAATTCAATGACACAAATTAAAAATCTCAAGTCAATTAAAGATTAACTTCATATTGTGCTTATGTTTTAATCTCACGTCAATTAAAGATTTCTCATCCGTCTTCTGCCTCTACTTTTGACCCTAATTTCTCGAAAACAGTACCAAGATAGAAAGATTCCACCTTCTTACACAATTTTGATTTGTTATTGATCTCCCATTACCTGATCTTATGCAAATGATGTTTGGAAAGCAGGGAAAGGTGGAAAATCAACTGTGTTAGTGGTAGCCATTGTTGTGGCTATTATAGTGGTTGTTCTGCTTTTCATAGCTGGTTATTGTTTCCTTGCAAAGGTGGCAAAGAAGGCTTATCCAAAATCAAATGCATTTGATGGTAAAAATTACATTTATTACCATTCTTTTTGGGTTTGAACTTTGAGTTGTATCAATCCTAGCATCTAAGGGTTTCATGGTGCAACAGGAGATAATATAACAACCGCAGACTCATTACAGATTGACTATAGATCAATTCAAACTGCTACAGCTGATTTTTCAGAGGGTAATATGATTGGTCAAGGTGGATTTGGTGAGGTTTACAAGGTAATAGTGCTTCCTTAACTGTCCTAGTTTGTGTTTTGTCTTCAAATTTTTGTGCCAACACGTTTTAGATAATGGGATGATGCTGATGAAAACGGCAGGGTACATTATTGGATGGGACTGAAATTGCAGTGAAGAAACTGTCAAAGTCATCAGGACAAGGCGAATCAGAATTCAAGAACGAGGTTGTCCTTGTTGCAAAGCTACAGCACAGAAATTTGGTTAAACTTCTCGGATTTTGTCTACAAGGAGAAGAAAGAGTACTAGTCTACGAGTATGTGCCCAACAAAAGCCTTGATTACGTTCTCTTTGGTTAGTTGCATTTAGTGCTTTGTTTCAATGATTCTTGAGACTGGGGGATGCAAATCGTTACAAATAACTGTAATAAATGGATGTGAACAGACCCTGCAAAGCAAGGCCAGCTTCATTGGACACGACGATACAACATTATAAGTGGAGTTGCTCGAGGGATTCTGTACCTTCATCAAGATTCACGACTCACAATCATACACCGTGACCTCAAAGCGAGTAACATTCTCTTGGATACGGATATGAATCCAAAAATTGCAGATTTTGGAATGGCTAGGATCTTTGGATTAGACCAAACCCAACAAAACACTAACAGAATAGTTGGTACCTAGTAAGTCTTCCTCTTAACTTCTCATACATTAGAGGTTTTGCTTTTCTGTTGACATTGTTTTTGTTGCGAGTTTCAGTGGTTACATGTCTCCCGAGTATGCAATGCATGGTCAGTACTCAATGAAATCAGATGTCTATAGCTTTGGTGTGTTAGTTCTTGAGATTATAAGCGGCAAGCAGAATAGCAGCTTCAACCCAACAGACGGCATACATAACTTTGTCTCTTATGTAAGCTTTGAGCTAATCGAGTTCTATAGTTACCTGACCATGATCGCATATACTGATTAATTGATTGATTACTAATTTATAGGCGTGGAGACTTTGGACTAATGGAGCACCTCTGGACCTTGTGGATCCAGTTATTGTAGATAATTGCCAAAGGAGTGAAGTTGTTCGGTGTATCCATATCAGTCTTTTGTGTGTTCAAGAAGATCCTGTAGATCGTCCTACGTTGTCAAACATTATACTGATGCTCACTAGTAATACTGTGACCTTGCCCGTGCCTAGGAAGCCAGGTACTTTCTTTCAGAGTATACCCAGAAAAGACCCGATTGATTCTGTTGATAATACCTCTGTCACAGATCTATATCCTTATTGAAGACGAATGTTTGTTTACCTTCATGCTTGATTCAGTTGATGATGCCCCTCAGTCACAGATTTGTATCCTCGTTAAAGACGAATATTTGTTTACCTTTATGCTTATTTTCTAAATGAATCGTTATTGACAATAAGTGGAAAAGTTGTTTTGTTATAGCTGTACGTATTGTAATTGTAACCACTGTAACTGATGTAATACTATTTATAAGTTTATTGCGTTTTCCGCCAATGCCAAAGATCTTCAAAATATATTTTTGAAAATTTATTGTTAGTTTCTTTGGTATTTGAGTTTTTGTTTTTTGTACAAATTATTTATCATAATGCAGTTGGTGATCAACTTCTATCTCTAATAGAATCATGACAGACTACAATGACAACTTAAGCATGCTTTCATACAATCAATGGCAGACACTATAATGGCAATACTTGAGTAACACTACTTATTCCAAATCGAGTGTAACAAAAGCCTAGACCTTAACTCATACCATTTGAAAAAAAAACGAATACAGAGAATTTCAATAACAATCCATGGAAACCATATTTAATCATTTGGCTTTTCACACACAAACCTAATTCAACTATTTAACCTGTGATGATATATAAATAAAGGCACCAGTATAATTAAAAAGAAAACTTCCAGAATTAAATTCCAAACCAAAGTCTTAAATCATCCAAAACATGTTCCACATTCATTCTAGATTCCAATACAAAAGATAAAAACGTTCTCAAAACCTGAGCTTGGTGAAGAACCACCTGTTCTTTCCAGTCTTGAACCTCTCCTCGAGCTTAGCCTTGGCCTCCTTAAGAGCCGCCACCTTCTTATCCTTCGAAGACAGAGCTTCGAGAGTGGCCACTTCCTTCAGATCCACGTCAAGCGTGTAACGAGTAGGCATCAGATGCTGGTAATTCACGACCTTGATGAAACACTTGACCCTCGACTTCTTCGCCGTCTTCTTGGCCGAGTCCTTGCGGATGACCTTGCTAGGGTACTTCTTGAGTCCGGCGACGAGGCAGTGTCCGTAGGGACGCTCGCGGTTTCCGTCGTCGAAGGAGCGGATGATCACAGCCTTCTTGCCGGCGTAACGGCCTTGAAGGAGGATCACCGCTTTGTTCTGCTTAAGAAACTTAACCATGGCTCCTCTTCCGGCGAAATGCTAAGTTGCTGAGAGAAACGACGGAAGGGATTAGGTTTTTGTGTATATATACTCTGTGCTATGAGCAAACCCTAAAGGCGTGAAATGCATCTGATTCGGCCCATATAACATGGGCTGGGCCTAAAGATATCACTATTAACAAGTTTGGGTTTACAGAATTAAGGTCAAAATCTTAACGCAATATTTTACGTTTGACCTGTTTTTTGGTTTACGAAAACTAATAAGTTCGAAACTTCATTTCAGAGTTTAATATTAAGATTTGAACCCAAGAAAAAAAAGTAATATTAAGATATTAATTCTGTTTCAAACATTTTTTTTAACGTTGATCGAGTGATTTCCAAGATTGATGAATTTGCAAATACTAGCTCCACATGAATTGTGATTCGATAAAGTTTCGAGAAAAATTATTTTATTAATGTAATCTTTAATTTTTTTTTATTTTAAATTTCGTTTGAACATGTGATTTTTAAGTTTTACTTATACTTGTCTTGTTGAATAAACTCGGTAACTGTTATAATTTTAACAGTAATAACAAATTATATATCTTATGATACATCCCGATATATATATATATATACACAACGGTGATCCGCACTTGAACGTGACATGTGTTTGTGCATGTTTTTTTCTATGAGGTCTTTGTGTGATTAGATAAGTGTTGGATTGAATTTTTTTTTAAGGAAAAACAAAAAAGAAAATCAAACATTTTCTCACTTAATTATTCAATTTGGGTTAACCAGAGCCAATCCTCTCGTTTAGGTCATTAACAACTGCGCGTGATGAACCCTATCACATCCATTTGGTACTAATTGACTTGTTTTATGGATACAGTTCGGCAACCCTAATTCACTTTAGTGTATAATACGTTCACTTAATAACCCGAAACATAACAATCCTCAGAGTATATTCCACATAGAGAGTAATTAAGTAAAACAACTATCATCAAACATAAACTTATTTTTATTACAGCAATAATTTGCGTAAAATTGTAAACTCCGAAGTCTCAGAAGCATGCGTCCAGAACACAACAGCAGCATATGGCAGCACAACTGCCAAAAGACAAGACCATTAGTTGTCCATTTTTTATCTTTACAATTATTATGTAGAGATGCATGAGTTTATTTAAAAATAGCAACAGTTTTCGAAAACCTAAAACACACAACATTTCTTTTAGCAATGTACGTAACAGTCAATGGTTTAATTTTGAGTATTTAGCAGTAAATTGATCAACGTATTAATCTTATAAAAGTAAATTGAAAGAATACGTATATACCATCCTTTCCAAAACCCATCGCCCTTGGACTTCGTCTCCACTGCGGGCGGAGGAGGATCACTCAACATCGCATCCCTTGTCGGATAGCCTATCGGCGGGGGGCTTGTGTACGGCCCCTGTGGAGGTTTTTCCACTACAGCAGCTAAAAAGATTAGTAATTAAGTTACATAACTAATTAATGTTTATGGACTAACTGTTGCAAAATTAATACGGATATCGATATCGATCTTCAATTAAAAAATTGACTGAAGAAGAGGATTACCAGAAGATTGGTTGTGATCGGTTTGGATCATTCTACCTTAATGATAACCTGACAGGAGCTGAAGATTATGAAGAGGAGATCGAGTGTTGTGGTCTTAATATAAAGTAGACGAATATTATGAAGTCTTATAAGAAAATAGTTATCAAGGGTTGGTGATGTATATATAAAATAGCTAGAGGTTATAAAGACGCGGACGAGAAAAGCAGGTATGGACTTGGTCACATTATTGGAGTGGTTGAATTCAATTTATATATTTTAGAATCTTATATGTGTTAATAGTAGTTATATATATATACTATGGTCGGCCCGCCCTACGGGCGGAAAGTTATTAAAAAATTTATTTTATATGAATTTATAATAATTTATGAAGCATTTTAAGAAATTGTAGATCGAAAACGATATTATAATATAAACAAACAAAAAATAAATAGAATTTAGCCAATTTATAAAAAAAAAAAAAAATTCGGAGATCATGTTGTTATTTTGATTAAATATTTTTGGATTGAATGAAAGTCGGTAACCTGCATTATTCTATTGAAGAAAAGTCTAATATGAGCCTTAGTGATATGTATCTACTTGACGTTGTAGCTGCTCAAGCTCTTCCACTCCCATCCCGGCTATCTCTTCACCTAGCAAATGCCTAAAGTCAGAAGAGTTAAGTTGCTGGAGACGTGGAGTAAGCATTCACGTTTCAAGATGTGTAATGAATAACGCTATGTACTGTTGTGAATGTTGTAAGATCTCTACTCTTGATTTGAGCTTCAAGTAGTCCTCGTACTTCTCCAGTCACTTTAAAAAAAATTAAGGACAATCTTGAAGTTGGGATTAATCTTTGACAATTCATATCTATATACAGAGTGAAGGAAATACATGCAAATTTTTAGCTGATTGATTTGGATCCATTGTTGCATAACTATATCCTCTAATTCATACAAACAAATTATTAACGGAATCCCAATGTATGTCTACCAAAGTCATTGAGCATATCATTGCAAATCATCTGAAAGCCTCAGAAGTCATTCGTCATAAATACATGATTCATATCGTTCTTGTGTAAACATATTTGATGCTCAGAAGCTCAAAAGAAGAAGAAATGTATAGTCATAATTCATGACAAAAGCATCCAGATTCGGTTCATTGACATCTCATTGTCTCTCTTGGTTCTTCCTTGTGAAAAACCCATGTATGGAAAATATTTGATTACCTTTAAGAATCGTGAACGATGTCAATATCTGGAGATCAAATAACATCAAGCAAGACCACTTCGTCTGAAATTGAAAAATAGGATAAACAATATTTAGGAAAATAGCATAAACAATATCAAACTTATGTGTATTGTTTCTTAGTTTTGGTCATAGCTAAACTTATTTAAGCAGATCTGACCAGAAGATATATAAAAATGCTCCATCTTATTCACTTGCTTCGTGTCTATACTCGACTTCTCCGTTACGCTCTTCATCTCAATACCTCTGTCACTTACTATGTTGCTCTCCATCTCGTTCTCTCCGTTTCTTACTACATCGCTCTCCTTGTCGATTTCTCAGAAGTGAGAGACGATTGGTTCGGAAATAAGCCAACAAAAACAATCAAACCAGAAGGCTCCGTAAATCAGAATTATAAGGGAGAGGAAAGTTGAGAATCGATTTGGATCATCACTTGATATTTATAAAATGAATAAAGAAGAAGACTGGAGAGAGCGTGACGTTCAAACTGTTTGATTGACGCAATTAAAAAAGAAGAAGAAACAACTTGGAATTTACTGAGAAAGAGACGAAAATATGAGAAAGGGGAAAGTGTGAAGGAGACAAAATAACAAACCTATTTTTGGCAAAAATAAATCACCTTAAACTAATCCTTCATTCCCTTTATCGTACAAAAAAATAAAAAAAAATTCCAGCTCTTATAAACTCACCATGTCCGATAGCCTATCGGCTCCCATGTGAGAGCTTGAACTGCAGCAATCGACTTTGCTATCTCTCTCTTCACACTCTCCGTAACTTGTTCCATGGCTATCCATCTTGATCTGCCCGTCACTTGGTCCATCAGCTCTCTGCCGCTTGCTCCGTGCTTGCTCCACCGCTTGCCCCATCGCTTGCTAGCCTCCCTGAAATTAGCCATAACACGATCTATTAGTATGAAATAGAAGAGATACAAAGATAAGATGAGATCAAGGAGAGCAGCACTCACACATATTTATACTAAGAAATCACAGTCTTTTAGATCGAAGAAGCATTGAAGACGATGCAGTGGGGGGAGTGAATCAATGAGATTAATCACGAAGCCTTCATTCAGACCGTTTCGACTGATGTGAAGAAGTGCAAACGCATCAGGTCACCGCCGCACGAAGGGGGAAGAGGACCTTGGTTTCTTCTCCGTCGTATTAAGGTTAGCGAGAACATCACTCAGTCAGGTCCGACAGAACAACGAACTTCACAGCCCAACGCTCAACTCAGAAGACAAAGCCCACAAAAGTAACGTTTAATGAAATGCGGCGTTAGCAACCCATCGGACACGTGTCGCGCTGTCGACGCTCGACTTTCTGACATGGCATACAAGGTGTGTCTCTAAGGAGAGAGCAAACTCTATTTTATATATATATATATATATATTTTTTTTTTTTAAACAAAAAAATTTGTCAACGTTATATATATATATATATATATATATATATATATATATTATGAAGGTTCTTCCAAGTTTTTTTTTTAATCCAAATATAGTTTCTTAATTAATGAATCTAATATATTAAATTAGAGTCCTATTTTTTATCTACTTAAGTTGTCATTTAAATTTTGGACTTATTAACATTTCATTAGAAATAAATATTTACAAAATTTATTGTTAACAATTAATTGATTTTTTATATATTTATTTGATAATCCTATATTTGCTGAAGTTGTGCCTATATAATTACATAATGTGTTAAATAATAATAAATTTAAAATTTCATATACAAATCAAAATGTTAAGCAAAATAAAGCAGTGTGTATGTAATTTACTTATCATATACATTAACAAAATATCAATTTAAACAAAATGTGCATAATTTGTTAAAATTAAACAAAAACTTAATGTTTTGATAATAAAAATACAAAAAGTAAGTTATATATAAAATTAAAAAATATTTGTTCTTGGTGCGGATTAAACTCTAGTATTATATCATATGATCCAACGGGAGACATGATGACTGAACATGATGCTATGTTTGAAAACTAATGTGTTATGAAATTTAATGTGTTTGTGTTTATGATTATTTAATTTGTGGTTATTATTTCATAACTATACATACTTTCGTCGAAACTACTCTACACAAATTATGAAATAGTATGGTGTTTTAATACTTGTATTTGATATTTTCATCAAATATGAATAATTCTCTTAGTATATATTGACATTTATGTCTGAAACAACCAAAAAATGTACTAACGACGCCGTGTTTGAACAATAAACACCTAACTCATTAATTTACCAAATTTTGCTATGGTCCTTAAAATTACGCGTAAACTGTTTGAAATTTCTAAAATATTAAAGATTCGGTTTTCACTTGTAAATTTGAAGTTATACGTTAACTAGAGCATTAGGTCTTTGAAAATGAAAGAATATTCTCTAAAACATTATAATCTTTAATTTTCTCAAAAAGAAAAAAAACATTATAATCTTTAATGCTACGTACTAGAGCTCAATTTTGATTTCGCGACAGAAAACTATGAAAATTATATATAGGTTATCATTCATTGAGATGGTTGAGATATCACTGTTAGGTATACTTAACTTTTTTCAATAAATTTTTTATTTATTTGAAAGCCCTCTAAATAAGTGCGTATTAGTTAAGAATCTAAGGTGGCGTAGGCTTAAAGGATATAATGCCTCAATTTCAAAATAAGGAGACGATGTGATATCATTTTGAAGAGAACGTGTAGAAGTGTATATAGTATTGGACCACTAGGGCACTTATCTTGAAGATTCGCGCCTTTCTTGACATTTTTGGTGCTGTAATTCTTGATCTACATGTAACAATACCACTGCTTCATATTGTCCCCTATTTTCTTTGCGTTCTTTTAAAAACTGACAAACTGTTCCTGAATTTAGTTCACATTTTATTTTATGGTATTGATAAGAAATTTGTAGAGAAAACAGACAAACAGACGCATCATCTATTTATGATGGATTCGTCGAAAGTTGAGACACTAATCGATGACTTTCTTGCTTCTTTTAAATTTATCCCTTCGTTTCATTAACTATTTTCACACTGATTAAAAAATTAATTAAAATATATTTATGTTAGTAATAAATACATTTATTTAACTAATGTGTCTTTTAGATAAATAAAATTAATTTAAGATCAAACCATTTTGTAATTAAATATTAAATTTAAATATGTATAAAATGTATTGGAAATCTATAATAACATTCTTTGTGGAACTCGAGTTAGAAGGAAGAGTTTTCACTGGGATATTTCAAATTATTGAGAACTTCACCTAATTATATATCTCTAACTGTTTTTAAAGGCTTTATCTCAAACTATTTTATTTTCCATATTTCAGAATCCTCAACAATTTAAGATATCCATCTAATAAAATATTATATTTTACTTTCTTATATATGTGAAATATCCAAATGAGAATCTCTTTCGTGAAAATGTCCTTAAAATTTAAAACTAAATGGAACAAAATTTTAAAACTAAATTCGATGGCTCCTAACTACAGAACCCTTTTATCTTTTTTGGTGGCTACACATTAATATATGATTATGAGTCATATGTAAATGTTTACTTTTGAAATTCGATCGACGCATGTACCCCTTTTAGACTGTTAAAATTTAAAACTAAATGGAACAAGAAAAAACTAATTAATGGCATCTGTGAAAGAAAAAAAAAGTCGAGAGTTTCAAAAGTAGATGAGTTAACAGTGTGGTCAACCAGGCATAGAATAAATTATCTATTTTCTTTACCACAATACTAATACTTTGGGATACATGTTGTAGTGTTTGTGAATACGATTATAAAAGAAGATATGATAATCTCTACGAATAGCGTTCGGACAGTTTGGATGGACGAAATTCCGATCTTTTAAATTGAATACATGATCGGGTTCTTACAGTAGATATCGGTATAGACTTTGTAAGGAAACACCAGGATATAGGATTGAGTTTGTTCCAATATCGGACTCTTTCAAAACATATTAGTTTCGTGCTACCGCTACGTACCTAACACTTTGATTCGTTCAGATGTATATATATATATATTAACAGTGAAAACCATTTCTTAATTTTGAGCACAACATTTACTTTACACATAATACTTCATGTTTTTCTCATCGAATATACGAGCAGATTCATATGAATATAAATCGAGATGGAACGGTCCTTAAAACCCACCGCGTGAAACCTTTAAAGAATTCAGAAATCGGGAATCAACAGGGGCAAGCAGATCAATCTTCTACTATATATGAATCTCCTTCTTATTTCAAAAAAAAAAACGAATCTCCTTCTTCAACGGATTTCCAACTCTTAATCCAGCTAATCAACTCTTAATCTTCGTACTTTTAATTATTAACTAGAGATTTTTTCCGCGCTTCGCGCGGATTATGTCTTATAAATTTATTTTATTTATAATATTATTTGTTAATTTTTTTCTTTTATATTAACTTCTTGTTTTTCCAATGTTAGTTTTTCTTAATTTAAATTTATATGTTAATAATTTTTCATTTTTTTGTTGTAGATGGAGAATTATATTTTTTATTGATGGTTTTTTGTATGTGATAGTGACATAAACTTTTTGAAATTTTAAAATAATATTATATATAGTACGATTAACACATTAAAGAAGAGAAACATATTCAGACACATTTTACACAGGTTTTATATGCATAATTTTAAACATTATATATGTATATATTATAAGTCTGAAACATGTAAATGCTTTCTAAAGCTAAATACTTGTTCTGAGTTTACATAACTTATCGAAAGTTTTATCTCTTTTTAAATTCAAATCACAGAAAAAATATAAAAAAGTCAGTATAGATAGGTTTTTTGGGCTTTTAAATCAACACTGAAAAATTACATGAATCAGATAACAACAGTTTTGTAAACAACTGGATAAAATTTGACCGAGCCAAAGATTTTCACACAATATGTTCTTTCTTCTTCAAATTGCGAAGAGCCTATAGGCACAAGAAAAAAATCATAATTTTTGTTTTCAGTTATATAACATTTTTTCTCCTTTACACACGGAGTTTATTACACTGCTATAAGCAATGTAGAACTCTATTCATATAAGATTCACATCTATGCATTTTGACAAAGAAGAATTTTAGCCATCTTTAGTTTCGGAATGTACCAACTTCAGTCATATACACTATATTTTCTCTATGATTCAAAACTTATAATTTTAATATATGTGCAGATTTCCATGTGAAAAGGCACGCACGCCATCTATCATTCAACCTATTACTTTTTCCAAAGTAAACACTATAATCCTCGTTTGGTTAGCTCCACAAACTAATCTCTTTAGATCAGTTTATCAAAAAATATGGATACTAATGTCAGAAAAGAATATAAACACTATCAACAATACATATTGGCACAAGAATATTTGGTTCAAGGAACATATTCCACGTAATGTGTTTATATCATGGCTGGCTTTGCGGAGAAGACTGCCAACCAAGGATCGCTTGAGGCGTTGGGGATTAAATGTCTCAGGAACGTGCGCCCTTTGTAATCTGGAAATAGAGACTCACCATCATCTCTTCTTTGAGTGCTCTTTCTCTCGCTTGATATGGGAGCCTTTTGCTGCTGAAGTTTGGATTTCTCCTCCGGCTGATCTACACTCTGTTGCAGCCTAGATCAATCAACCTCGCGTCAACGTAGATGCACATGCTACTCCAGTCATCAAGCTCTACTTTCAGTCATGTCTCCTCACCTTCATCAGTCATCCTTGCCTCTTTCGACCGTATGATGCGTGACCATCTCCTCTCTTACCCGGTAAGTTCTTCTTTCTCATCTTCTCTACTTCTTTTTATATTTCTTGTATAAGACTTCCTTAAGGCTTTTTTTACCTTGAGTTGTTGTTGGTTGTTTTTGTTTCCTTGCTGTAATAAGTTGTTTAAAAACAACAGTGTAACCTTTTAGAAAATAATAATCTTAACATCTTACCAAAAAAAAAACAACAAATATTGACTTATTTATGTGAATATATATTTTATTTTAAATCATTATAGTGGACGAATAAAACACCATAATTTGTACAACAAATTTTCTTAGATTCACCTCATCATACTCACCATTTTACCATTTTAATTACATAATTTTACATGAGCTTCTTCATCCTTCCCGGTTATTTTCTCTTTATTTATAACTACAATATAATGTTATAAATTATATATATTATAAATTAATAATTTATTTACCCTTAAAGTCTAACTATTAAAATATAACATAATTCAATATAGATATATGATTCTATTAATAAATTAGCAGTTACAAATTTGAAATTTCTAGAAATATCAAAAGTTGTATGTTAGTTAATTATTTTCTAAATGATATTTATTTTTAATTCTTTTTAGATGAGAATATTTTGGCTGAGGTGGATAGTCTCAAAAGCCTTGAATTTAGTCCCTTTTATATAGTAGGATTAATATAAGCTATATTCTATCAATTAATATGCAGAACATTAACTAGTTTTGCTTGTTGTTCTCACAAGTTTTGGTTATTGACCTAACATCTGCCTTTAAGTCATGGCATGTTATAATTCATGAGTACGTAATCACATCCCATGCACGGCTGTCTTTTATCATGTGCAATTAAAGAATTCATGATTTTCATTCAAAATATGTATGTCAGGAATCAGGAAGGAAATGAGATCCAGAAATTTGGTTTTAAAACTCGGATATCTACTAAATTTAAGAAAGTAACAGAATCAAAACACATGTTATTCAATATAATCCAACCAATGGTAGTTCGGTGAAAATCTTTTGGGACTCGGCGTATATCCGTATCGGTCCTTAGTTCGATTCTGAGAATTAAATTATGGTTACTTAGTCATTCTGAATTTAGACATCGTGGCTTAGATGGCTAATATTTGTAACATGCGGCCAGTTTACCTCTGATATTGAACAGAAAATACTTAAACTTGAGTCAGACATGATGGTACATTTTCGGGTTAATCCACTTTAAAACACTAAGTGTGTTCTTTGTTAACCGTCTGGATAGTTGATAGGATTATCAAGAAAATATAATCTAAAACTGATCCAGCAAATTATATTTCGAATTGATTATAATGTGAGATCTTGTCAACATAAATGGCTAGTGTAGTCATCATCCACTCATTATTAATTTACAATTGAAGTCATAAATGATAAAACTTAATCCTTTGATATTTTAAATACGTATATTAAATTGAACATATCTAACTAGCTATTTTTAAAGATTTGTTAACACGTCAAACATATTTTTGTTAAACAATTCGAGCATACAAATAATGTGAGACTAAATCCTCAACTTTCATTTCATATTATGTAAAGACATGCACAGTACAACTTTATATTTTCTTTGATATTTGATTAAATAGTTTTGTAAATCAAAATAATTAGGAAGATTCGATATATAGTTTGAGATCTTTTTGGATCGCTGGTATCAACATGCCTTCTACGATCTATGTTTATAGAGCATTGATGACCTCATGCGTCTGATATATTGATTTCACTTAATGTTTTATATCGATTTAGTGCATGAATTCCATTTCATACAAATACTTATTTTCAATGTAGGCACCGCTTTTTTTCTTCTATTGGCAGCTACGGCATGCAGCCACCGGAAACGGGAAACATGTCGATACAAAGATTTATTAATAATATGCTCAACTAATATGACCACTGTACAAGTGAAGGCTCAACAACTGGAATACTAACTTTAAAAAAATAACTCTTTTAAAAAAAAAGGAAACATTTTTCTTGAATAAGTGGACTGCAAAAGCTTCCTTAGAAACTATTGTTTACGAGTCTTCCTTTCTAAATAATTACATACTAGATTTTGACCCGCCCTTTCTAAGCGCGGATTTATTTTTTGAATTTAATAATTTTAATATAAATTTTTATATAAGATATTTTATAAGTTTGGTCATATTATTCGGAACCGAACAATCAACCCGTACCAAATTGAAAAAATGAAACCAAACTTGAACTAAAATTTATAAATAACTGAACATATCATATATATCTAGAACCAAGATAAATAGATACCTGAATTTTTAAAATACAAATTATATACCTACAAATATTAATTATATGTAATTTCTAAATAACCAAATATCTTAAATATACTATTTATAAGCTGAATTATCCAATAAAAACAAATTACTCAAACATTTTTTTCAAATATTAAAAAAATATCTTAATAAGTCCTCAACATTCAGTCTAATTTTCCACTAAAAGGAACCAAAACACCAATAAGTGGTATCCCAAACCAATAAACGCAGTCACCATATATAATATAGTTGCAATTTAACAAAAATCCATTATTTAAAATCCTTTAAAATCTAAAACTCATATTAACTCGTGAATCTATACCAGATGACATGGTAAAAATCTAAAATAACATGAAACTATTTTTCAAATTTTGATTAAATTTCTCATATAAATTTTACTAAGATATAAAAAATTGAATAAACTACATTTTTTATGTTATACATTCTAGTTTATAGGTTTTATAATGACTATTTAAGATTAAATTTTTGAGTTTTAGAAATAAAATTATTATTAAGTTGAGTATAGTTGAGTTGCCTATAAATGTTAAAAATAAATAATATATTTTATTTAAACATAAAAAACATTCTAAAAATGCTATAATTTCCTGAGAAAATATTTATACAAAACCCTTTCTCCTAATAAACCCAGTTGTAAAAGATTTTCATCACAAAAATAACCTAGGAAGGTTTTCAAAGAAAAAGCTATAATTTTGAAATATAATTAAGCTTGTTGTTGTACTGTGAAATATTTCTCTAATCGTAATTGGAAGTTAATATGTTTTGACCGTCAAATGGTATCATGTTTTTAACTTTCTGTTAACCATACTTGCATCATGTTGTTATATTAGTTTGGGTCATAAAACATTTATGAATTAAAAGTATGGTATTGTTCAGACTTTAATTACCAATAAATCTAAATGTTTTTATAGTAACTGCTTTTGTTAAAAAAAAATGATTGTGGGTTGTATGATTATTAAACCTGTTATAAAATAATCTATTTTTTTAATAGATCTAGTGGCACAAAACTAATATTCCAAGGAAAAATAGGGGTAAAATATATCAATGATTTTGAATTAATAATATTGATGTATAAATCTTTGGTGTATTATAGTAAGTTGAGTATTAAATAAGAACATTGTTATTTTATAGTTAGAGAAATATAAGATAATTGATTAGTGTATAGTTAGGGAAATATAAGGTGAGACCAAAAATATAGTTAAGTTTAGTGAATAGGTCCAACAACCTTTCATAAATAGATTTTTTGGGATTCCTTCCCTTTTAATAGTATATATATATTATACTAAAACTATGAGAACACACCTCATTTTATGGGAAGTCGACTGATATATTTTGCATGCAAATGTACAGATTGGTCCAGTCAACTAACACATGCATGGTGTGCAATAAAACTAAATTAATAATCTTCTAAATCGCATTTCATCTTCCTTTTTATAATAACCCGAATTCAAATAACTTAGGCACTATATATCAATTATCAAAACTCCAAAAATATATGAAGAAAAGATCAAAATTCGAAGGAAGGAAAGAAAAAGATATGAAAGAAACACAAAAGCCAAAGATAATATTCATCCCTTACCCGGCGCAAGGCCATGTCACCCCGATGCTCCACCTCGCATCGGCCTTCCTCAGCCGTGGCTTCTCCCCTGTGGTTATGACTCCCGAGTCTATTCACCGTCGGATCTCGACGACTAACGATGATCTTGGAATCACGTTCCTGGCCATATCTGACGGTCAAGAACGTCCGGATGCACCTCCCTCGGACTTCTTCTCCGTAGAGAGGTCGATGGAGAACATCATGCCGTCTCAACTCGAACGGATCCTACTAAAAGAAGACGTGGGTGTTGCTTGTGTTGTAGTCGATTTATTGGCTTCGTGGGCTATAAGAGTGGCTGATCGGTGTGGTGTTCCTGTCGCCGGGTTCTGGCCGGTGATGTTCGCTGCTTACCGTATGATTGAAGCCATACCGGAGCTCGTACGGACAGGCATAGTTTCCCGAAAAGGTAATTTGAATTGTTATATTTTCTTAATACAACAGCTAACTCACATATATTCCTTTTTGAGACATGCCAAATAAATGATAGTTAATCACTTATATATATACACTGATACACATATACTATTTTATATGTGTTTCGATATTGGGACCATATGGTATAGTAAACCAAATTTTATTATGAACTCGTTATAAAGAATGATATCATGGTCATTGGTTGTCCACTATTGTTGACGTTCAATATAGGTTTGCTTATATGTATATGATTACCTAGAAATGCAATCATTAATGCGAACAAAGTAAAGTGAAAGTCATACGAATTTGTTTTTTTTTATAATTATTACTCCACAAAATCACATGATATTTATAAGCGCCCAAGACGCATCGTTGTCGAGTAATAACGTCCTTCTGCATATATAAGGATTCAGGAGCCAAATGAATTTGTAGAACACGTTAGGTAACGTCTTTTTACCAAAAGAAAACATACACAAACACAACCTGAATATATAAATGCGTTTAAGTAATAGCACATGTTGTAGGTTATGCATAGGTACGTTTCAGTGAAGATGAAGAATGTATCAGTTTCAAAAAAAAAAGATGAAGAATGTACGTATCGCATAAACAATCCCTTATATATTAATTGAGAAACATTTGAAAAGATGTAACCTCAATTTTGTATTAATTAAAAGAGGCCCCAATGCATAGGTGGCACTCAATTAGGTAGTCAATTACATTCAATTGAAAAATAAGTAGGTCCACATTCGATTTGTATATGTTGTTAGATACATAAGTTGGTCAAACAATATGATATAATGATATGATATGATATTTTCTTTCCTTAAATAAAACCTACGGAATTACCATAAATGACTAATATATATATGACAATTAATGAGTTTAATAATAAAGATTTGATAACAATGTATATCTCCTTCATCATTTTTTGTTTAATTTTATATTATTAAAATAAATTAAACAATCAAATTACCTATAAATATAAAATTTAGATTTTTTCGTATATGTTATATTTTAAATTTTTAAAAACGACAATAAATGACTAAAACTATTAAAATTATTATGTTAAAAATTAATGATCAATGGTTTAACATTTTTATTATAAGAAGATACACATGATTTTAAAACCATATGAGTAAAAAATATCATTTAATAATATATATATATATATATATATATATATATTAAACACTATATACCATAAGATTACATAAATATTTTAATATTAAAACTTTCAATGAATTTTCAAGAACATTTATAAATTATAAACTTATTAAAGATTTCAGATTGAAAATTTTGTTATCGATGATTTAAATATTTTGTTATAAAACGATATGAACGATCATAGAACCGTATGATTATAAATTCTTATTTAATAAATAACTATACAAAATATACTATTTCTAGAAAAATAGGTTGGTCCATGTTAACTTATATTACACTTTTTATTAAACTAACTATCGAATTGATAAATAACGTACCAAAAAATGTTTTGCACTTTCCTTAAATAAAAGCTACGAAATTACCTAATATGATTAACGTATATGTGAAAATTAATTATAATGAATAATAAATATTTGATAACAATTTTTGTATCTTAGTTCTTTTTTTAATTTTATATTATTAAAATATATTTAAAAATCACATTAAATATATAATAAAAACATTTTTAATTTTTCTTATATGTTTTATTTTGAATTTTTCAAAACGTCTATAAATTATTAGAAATTTGAAGATCCCCACTCTGAAAATTTTGTGATCAATAGATTATTTTTTTTGTCATAATAAGTTACAAATGATCATAAAATTGTATTAATATGAACTTTTATTTAATATTATAAGAAGATACACATTATTTTAAAACCATATGAGTAAAAAATATCATTTAATAATAAAACATATATATATATATAGATTATACTATATACCATAAGATTACATAAATATTTTAATATTAAAACTTTCAATGAATTTTCAAAAACATTTATAAATTATAAACTTATTAAAGATTTCACATTGAAAATTTTGTTATCGATGATTTAAATATTCAGTTATAAAATGATATGAATGATCATAGAACTGTATGATTATAAATTCTCATTTAATAAATGACTATATAAAACATACTATTCTTAGAAAAATAGGTTGGTCCATCTTGACTTACATTATATTTTTTATTAAACTAACTATCGAATTGATAAATAATCTACCAAATTTTTTTTTGCACTTTCCTTAATTAGAAGCTACGAAATAACCTAATATGATTAACGTATATATGAAAATTAATTATTATGAATAATAAATATTTGATAACAATTTTGGTATCTTAGTTCTTTTTTTTTAATTTTATATTATTGAAAGATATTAAAAATCACATTAAATATATAATAAAAACATTTATATTTTTTCTTATATGTTATATTTGAATTTTTCAAAACGTCTATATATTATTAGAAATTTGAATATTCCCACTCTGAAAATTTTGTGATCAATAGATTATTTTTTTGTTATAATAAGTTACAAATGATTTATGAATTTTTTATTTAATAAATATTCAAACTAAATAATATATATATATATATATATATAAACACTAATGATTTAAAGCAACAAGATTGTCTGATCAATTTAGTCGTCCAGTTGAAATCTTTCAAAAGTATGTGAAAGACTAAAGTCAAAGTAAATATGGATTTAGAATAGTAGTTATATTTTACTAACCAAATACCGAAAAAACCGAACCGAACCGAAACCAACCCGATATCCGGATTGAACACCCGTAATCCAAATGAAGCCATACTATTGTTTCATTCTCCAAAATATAATAAAAATAATAACTTAATCCCGCGCAAGGCGCGGGTCTTATCCTAGTACTATATTATATTCCTAATATTTTGAATTGAATTTTCCGCATACAAATCAACTACGTAAAACATGCATATAGTTTCTTATTTTCTTATAAATATAGTATCTAATATCTATAGTTGATGTAATATATTATATTCCTAATATTTTGAATTAAATATTCCCACCAGTGCACCAATCAATTAATGTTTTCATGTGGCATTGCCATGTTGATTGAATCACAATCTGCAGATGGACGTTATTAATCCTTGTATATGCAGATGGACGTTATTATATCTTGTTGGATATAACGTGTTTCAAAATATATTTTAAGAAGAAACAACATTTCCACTGCTAAACATTCTAAGTATTTTAATTAGAAGATGTAGGAAAGATGGAGACAGATTATATTTTCTTGACACATGCATGGTTAGCGATAATTTATTTTATTTTAGTTAAATATTAAATTTAAATAAATAACTAAAATATAATAACATATTAATATTATGTATATTGCAATTCTATTTAAGAACTCCATCAATATATTAATATATAGTGTTATTAAAAAAAAATTACATAGATGCAGAGTTACCAAGTTGATTGACATAGTCTTAGTTGAGTTTGTATGTTGATGATAAAAAAAATTAATATATACTCCCTCCGTTTTTTAATATAAGTCGTTGTAGAGAAATTTTTTTGTTCCAAATTATATGTCGTTTTCGGTTTTCTATGTAAAATTTATTAGTAATTAATGTTGTATGACCAATGGTAATATATCTTTTATTTTTCTATTGGTTGAATTGTGGTTAGGTAAATAATTAATGATGTTTTTATTTAGAAAATATAAAAAATTAATAGTTTTCTTAATCTGCGTACATAGTTCTAAAACGACTTATATAAAAAAACGGAGGGAGTAGTATTTTTTAGAAAGTTCAGTTTAAGCTAAATTGTAGATGTTCTTTTAAAACATAGATATCAATATATAATCCTACGTGTTCTGTTAATATATTGGTGGTTCCCCGAAACTTATGTCGAACTTTTTTTTTTAATCTAGATTAGGCAATATCAAATAAATAATGACGGTAACTACGTACATTACATGCGAGTATGTAACTTTACATATACGAGAAAGATTATTTTAATTAATTATTAGTGTATATTGAATCACGCATACGTGAATACACTTTGTACCTTTTGTTTCATTTGTTCTTGGTTACTAAATGATGGTATATAATTTATTGCTGTAACATTTTATGCAGGGTTTCCTCGGCAGCCAGGAAAACCATTACTCCTACCTGAACAACCGCTCCTATCCGCCGGAGACCTATTATGGCTGATCGGAACTCCCACAGCTCAAAAAGGACGATTCAAGTTCTGGCAAAGAACGCTAGAACGAGCAAAAAGTCTCCGGTGGATCTTGGTAAACTCCTTCAAAAACGAATATGAAAGTGAAATCTTTAATCAAGATCGAAACCCTCAAATCCTTTACGTTGGTCCATTGCATGACCAAGCAGCAACAAGTGTTACAACTTTAACCAAAAGCCCTACTTTCTGGGAAGAAGACAGATCTTGCCTTGGTTGGCTCCAAGAACAGAGGCCAAACTCAGTAATCTATATCTCATTTGGAAGCTGGGTTTCTCCAATAGGAGAATCAAAGATTCGTACGTTGGCATTGGCGTTGGAAGCGTCAGGAAGACCTTTTCTTTGGGCGCTAAACCGGGCGTGGCAGGAGGGACTGCCACCAGGGTTCGTGCACAGAGTCACCATAGCGAAGAACCAAGGAAGGATTGTGCCGTGGGCCCCGCAGACCGAAGTTCTTAAAAACGACTCAGTGGGTTGTTTCATAACTCATTGTGGCTGGAACTCGACCATGGAGGTACATAAGAAAACCTAACTAAATGTCTATGAATGTCCCATATACTACTACTACATTACATGTGTAGTTATCTCCGAGACATTATAGTTTTTTTTTTCAAGCTGAGACATAGTTATATTGTGTGTTTATAGATCACATATACTACGTCTTGCGTATAGTTTATCTCCGAGACATATAGTGATATTGTGTTTCATTATAGACATATACTACCTTACATATAGTTGTAGACATATACCACGTTACATTAGCTATCTCCATAAACTCGACATTAATGATTAATGCGTATATTGATTATTTCATTGCTTGAAAAAATATAATAGGCGGTGGCAAGTTATCGGAGGCTAGTGTGTTATCCAGTAGCGGGAGACCAGTTTGTGAACTGTAAATACATCGTGGATGTGTGGAAGATCGGGGTGAGAATGAGTGGTTTCGGAGAGAGGGAGGTTGGAGATGGACTGAGGAAAGTTATGGAGGATGAAGAGATAGGTGAAAGATTGAAGAAGCTGAGAGATAAAGCAATGGGGAATGAAGCACGTTTGTATTCGGACAAAATGTTTACTCTATTTAAGGATGAGATAAAGTGACATGTTTCAATTTAATCTAATGTCTTTTTTGCCATTGTGTGCCGCTTCCATAAGACCACAAATACAGTGAGACAAAATACATTGGTTTTATGTGAAATATTATAAAAATTGTCACTCAAAATTTAAACTAAGCATAAAAACTTCATTAATGATATTATATTGTATTTGTCATATACTAATCTTAACAACCAGTTTTTTTTTTTTTCTCTGAATATTTACCATTTCATATATCATAAGAGCGTTTTTACAACAGCAAGAACAACATAACATACCAACAAAAGACCAGATCTAGATCAATCACAAGAGTGCCTAAAAAGAAACACCACTAAACAGAAACCGAGCAAAAAATCCCAGATAACCAAAAGGGAAAGCTAGTGACCACGTACGATTGAAATAGATCCCACAACACCACACTCTGCGCTATACAATAAGCCCCCAAAATCATCATCCTATCAACCTTTTCCAATTTCCAATCAGGAATGTACTGGAGATAAGATAGAATTTTCCTAGAAATCCACCTGAAAGAAGGCCAAACTGGTGGTCTAGTTACTGCTCCAACCAACTCTTTGGATTCTGCTGCAAAGACAATTTTTGAAAAATGGAGGCTACTCATGCTTTCTATTGCCCACAACCAAATTCTTTCCTGAGCCTCCATCACAGATAGAACATTAGTAAAGGAGTTACGGCTATGCATAAGAACAACCCCTTTATCATCTCTAAGCAACCACGCTGCTCCACAGATATGATTCTTTTTGTCCCATTCAACTCCTACTCACCAGTTCTTAGCTTATACAATTGGTCTTCTTATTTGGTATTTAATTAAAAAGTTCATTTCGTATTGTAAATATCATTAGTTTTTATTTTATTTAACCAGCTGCCACCTCACAAACTCTATATAAACAAAAGTTTTGACTTTTTCTTTGACCGCCAAAGAAGACGAATTGACAAAATCACGAAGAAAAACGAATCCTTTTTTGTTTCTTCTGCACAGAATCTTCATTTTAGCTTCTTCCTCTGCTTCTCTCTCTTTCTCTTCCCTCTTGATTTGGGTGAAATTGAGCTGAGTATATATCTGTCCGCCTAGGTTTCTCTTTTTTTGGTAACTATCTGAATTTTCGTTCACTGTTTTAGGGGTTTCAATCAAGATCGCTGCTTTGGTGCTAATTTGGATTTGGGTAGTTGAATGAGTGTGATCTTCGCTTTGGGTTCATCTAATTACGTGCGATTGAGTGGGAAAGTATCATCCTTTGTTACGGATTGTAAACATTTAAGGTTGAATCTTAACATGATTTGGTTGGTGGGTTTTGGGTTTAGATCCATTCGCAAGCTTTTGAGCTCTTAAAGATATAGTTTTTTTGTTACACTCCTCAAGAAAGCTCTTAAGCATATATACTCTCTCTGTGTCTTGCTTTCCTAGGTTTGTGTTTTTAGTGTAGAATCCAATCTACCATGGATTATGAACACAATACGAATCCATTTGCAAGGGCAAGTGGAAGTGGAAGTACAAGTGCGAGTTCAAGCTCCAGTTTTAGTAGCGGCGTGGCGGATACAGATGATGACCAAACCATTGCGCGTATGTTAGCTGAAGATGAGAGCTTAAGAAGAGAGGGCATGCTTGGGAAGAGACTCTCTCATTTAGATTCTATCCCTGTATGATAATAAAAAGCTTCTTCTTTTTTTTTATCCACTAATAATACTTCATAAAAATAAGCTTGAATGAATCTGTTGATGAGCTTTTACTTTGTATTTGGCAGCACACTCCTCGGATTAACACTAAAATACCCGATATAAATGATGCAACATTAGACCATGACCTCCTCTCTGTGAGGTTCTTGTTCTTCTTATCAACATTTGCTTGCTTTTATGTCTTTTCCTTTCATTTTTGATTGATTAGGCATCTCTCCTTCTGTTTTCTTCAGGTTGGCCACATATGGGTTAGCTGAACTACAGATGGAGGGGGATGGGAATTGCCAGGTACGCCTGATTCTGAATGAACATCTATATAGAACTTGTTTGGACTCTTCAAAAGAATATTCATCATATGTGTTGTGTTATATACTTGATTGCCAGTTCCGAGCTCTGGCAGACCAGCTTTTTGGCAATCCAGATTACCATAAGCATGTAAGGAAGCATATTGTAAAGCAGGTACTGTCCGAGAACTCCTCTAAACTTGATTTCTCTCTAACTTAATTGCCCACATACTACTACTTAGTTGTTAATACTTCCATTATTCTGACTTGGCATGTGCACTCTTACAGTTGAAAGAGCAACGAAAGTTATACGAAGGATATGTGCCGATGAAATACAGACACTACACCAGGAAGATGAAGAAGTTAGTCAATCTTTTGTCTTTGCTTTTGTTCCTTTAAAAACTATTCTCTGATTCATTCTTTCTTTGTCAATGAATTTTGGAATGGGAATAGACCGGGTGAATGGGGAGATCACGTCACTCTTCAAGCTGCTGCTGATTGTGTAAGTTTTTTTCTTTAAAAAAATATATCATGTTTTGAGTTTACTGCAAGACTAGATCACTTTTATAAATACATACCAGACTTTATGTCTTCTATTGAGCAACTTGCATCTTGCAAATTTCACACCTTTTTACTTGAATGACTGACTCGAGCATTACTGTAGTTCGAAGCCAAGATCTGCTTACTCACATCATTTCGGGAACAATCGTACATCGAGATACTTCCTCATAACAAGAACCCTCTTCGTGGTACAAACTCTCTCTTTGTGTCTGCCTTGAAGCTCTCTTTGTCAGCCTTACTCGGTCCTTCTTAAATGAATCTTTTTCCTCTTCTGCAGAGGCTTGGCTTAGCTTCTGGAGCGAAGTGCATTATAATTCTCTATACTCTAGTGGAGGTAAACAAAAAAAACTCAAGTCTCTTCCATAGCATCTGCTTTGTTTTAAAAGTAATTTATCATCATCACTAGTTATCTCCAAACAGCTTCTCAGAATCTCAATCTCATATTTTCCTAAACTAGTAGTTCTTGGTCTTGCAGATGTTCCCACAAGAAAACCTAGGAGGAAACACTGGCTCTTCTAGGATTGGATCCAGATTCGTATAATCCATACATGCATGTATGTATTCTTTCTTCAGATTGTTGTGTAAACTTTGTATTTACATCACTCTATGTTAACATGTTTTATCATTGGTTCCCACTCATCACTTTCATTGTAAAAAGAACAAGTAAAGGTAGTGTGTTTGTTATTTATTTAATCTTTGACATATTTTTTTCCCTAAGTTAAATTGAAAATTCTTGATCATTTAACGAAAGACAACTAAGTAACAGCAAATAAGATTAAAGAAGGGGGACCACGATGAGATCAATTTGAACGGACCGGATGAAGTGCATTCACATGGAGTCATGGACCAAATAACGTGTGATGTATATTCTTGATTTTTAAAATTTTTATATTTGGTTGAGTTTCAAACAAGTAATTAAAGCAATGGCTCTTAGAGCACAAGAATAAAAGAATCAAATGGGATCGAACAGAAAGCATCATTTGCTTTTACTAATCTAAAGCATCATTTCTAGAGAGAATCAAAGTGGTAATGTGCTCTCTATATAATGCAGTTTTGTGGTCGTGCATGAGTGGTTTCTCTCTTAGTATGTGCTTAACTATTGATTCCATTATTGAATTGTGCTCTCGTGTGTTGAAGTTAGATTAGATTATTACCCTCTAGTAAAACTGTCATTTAACATGGTGAATCATGTTAAACATGAATGAAAATACATGAGTGATGATGAAAAAAACGATTAAAATCACGATTTTGAAAAAGAAAACTTCAAAGAATTCACAATTGAACAAATATTTTTAAAATGTGTATACCAACTTCTTAAATATTTGAAAATCCATATTTTCCAAAAAAAAATCAAGTAAATATGTGATTTTTTTATGTAATTTATTATATGTAAACATCAATATATGGAAATCAAAATTAAAAATCAAGAGATATGTTTCTAAAACAGAAAAATGACATTGATTACATACTTGTAAATTTTGAGAAAAACCAAGAAATCAATTAGGTAAGTTGGATTTATGTATATTTTTCACCATTTAATGATACACATTTAAGACTAGTTTATAAATAAACAGAATTGGGGAAGTGAAATAAACTGTAAAAAACAAAAATAAAAAGGGCCTCCCATCCCATCGCTTACTTCTTCTTCTCCTCCTTCATTCTCTCTCTCGCGGAGAGAGAGATCTTTCCTTGCAAGTTCACTTGCGTTGCGTGTGTGTGTCCCTTGGAAATTGAAAACCCTATCTAGCTCTCTCATTCTTTTTAGTTTGTCGAAAGCCTCTTCTTCTCTTCTAATCGTCGATCATGGAGAGATCCGATTCCAGGGATTTATACAACTTTGCTCGCGCTTCCTCAGGTCTCTCTCTCTCGGATGTTTCTTTCTTCTCCTTTTGTGCTATTAGCTGATCCGCTTTTGTCTATTGCTTGTGAGGAAAAATACACAGAAAGGGAGGATATTTATATGCTAAAAAAAACATATTTAGTTATGTTCTGTATGGTTCTAAGTCACTGTTGTTGTTCCTGTTGCTCTAATTGCATGAATGCTAAAAAAAAAAACTTACTTTTCAAGATTTGATTTTGTTTTGTGATGTTAGTGTTATCGCTTTGATTTAAAGTCTTGATTTTTAATGGTCCGCATGGCAGAGCTTGTACTTGTGTGTGTTGTTGTAACATTGGTTGCTGAAACTGGCTGTGTTTGTTTGTATCTGCAGCAGATCAGAATAGTTCGGTCTTTGACGCGTCTCAGTATGATTTCTTTGGGAAAAATCTTGACGAAATGTCACTGGGAGGTTTAGACGACGATGAAGTGATCGCTCCTGTTCTTGGACATCCTGGTGCTGATGCTGATGATGAGTATCACTTGTTTGATAAAGCAGAGGTAATGTTGTTGCTCTCTTGAAGCTACCATCTTGATATTAGATGTATTAAAAATGGTTGAAGATGTTTTACTGATACCTACATGCTGATGATTTCCAGGCTGGAGGTTTTGGATCATTATCTGACATGGATGATCTTGCCACTACTTTTGCAAAGGTTAGCATGACTACCATGCCATGGTCATGCACATACCTGTTGCATGTTTCGAATTGTTGTCAGTATTTTTGAATCCATCTGTTCGCTCTCTTTTTTTTTCTTTTTTGTAGCTAAACAGAGTTGTTACCGGACCTAAACACCCTGGAGTTATTGGTGACAGAGGTTCAGGATCCTTTTCAAGAGAGAGTGAGTTTAATTCTTGGGTCATTTTAAGTTGGAGATTCTGTATTTGCTTGTCTCAGACATCAAATGATCCTCTCTCACTTTATCTTTAGGTTCTTCTGCTACCGATTGGACACACGATGCAGAGCTCACAAGCTGGTTGGACGAACGAGATCAAGAGGCTAATAGATGGTCCTCACAGTCACAATCATCTGCTCAACCTTTGTACAGAACATCCTCCTATCCTCAGCGTCCACCGCAGCTACAACACCACAATAGTGAACCAATAATTTTACCAGAATCAGCTTTCACTTCCTTTCCTCCGCCTGGTAGCAGATCTCAGCAGACTTCACTTGGAAATCTCCAACGTGCTCCTTCTCTTCCTGGTGGTTCTCAGTTCAATTTCACTGCACCTTCCCCGCTGTCAAGTTCTCATCTTTCAGGATTGCCGCAGTGGCCTCAGTACAGTGGTAATTTGACTAGACATGCCTCGTGTGGCCCCACGCTTGGTAACATGGCGCAACCTCATTGGTTCACTGATCCTGGTCTTCTGCAACAACAGCACCAACAGTTGCCTCCTCGGAATGATCTTTTGGCACAGCACATGATGGCCCTCCAGCAGAGACAATCGTATGCTCAACTTGCGGCGATACAGTCCCAACTGTATAGTTCCTATCCTTCACCATCATCACGTAAAGTCCCTTTCGGTGTTGGTGACGTTAGGGAACAACACAAACACAAGTCATCATCTCACAGAAGTCGAAAGAACAAAGGCATCTCCCAACAGGCATCATCGGACGCAGCTAGTCAGAAGAGTGAAAGTGGATTGCAGTTTAGATCAAAATACATGACTTCTGAAGAAATAGAGAGTATACTCAAGATGAAGCACTCTAATTCGCACAGCAATGATCCTTACGTCAATGACTATTACCACCAAGCTCGCCTTGCCAAGAAGTCTAGAGCAACAATCTCACACTTCTACCCTTCTCAGCTGAAGGATCACCAGCCTCGGTCTCGTAATAGTTCTGAACAGCATCAACAAGTTCATGTAGATGCTCTTGGAAAGATTACACTTCCTTATATTCGCAGGCCACGTGCGTTGCTAGAAGTTGACTCTTCCCCTGGCTCTGCTGATCAGAAAGGCTCAGGAAAACATTTGGAGCAGGAACCTCTTGTGGCAGCTAGGGTTACAATTGAAGATGCCCTTGGAGTTCTTATTGACATAGTTGACATTGACAGGCATCTCCAGTCCACAAGGCCTCAGGAAGGAGGTGCTCTTGTCAAGAGAAAGCGGCAGATTCTCCTAGAGGGATTAGCCACAGCACTCCAACTTGCTGATCCGTTCAGCAAAACCAATCAGACTGCTAAGGATGATGTTGTCTTTCTCCGTATAGCGACTCTTCCGAAGGGCAGGAAAATGCTTACAAAGTACATACAGCTTCTGGTTCCTGGCACTGAGATTGCTCGAGTTGTCTGCATGGCTATATTCCGCCACTTGAGATTTTTATTCGGCGGCTTGCCTTCAGATGGTTTAGCAGCAGAGACAGTTGTGAGTCTTGCCAAAGCAGTCACGGTCTGCGTCCAAGCCATGGACCTCCGAGCGCTGAGCGCTTGCCTTGCAGCTGTAGTGTGTTCCTCAGAGCAGCCGCCTCTGCGTCCTATTGGAAGCTCTGCTGGAGATGGTGCTTCAGTTGTTTTGATATCTCTTCTCGAGAGAGCTGCTGAGGTTGTGGTGGTGGTTCCTCCTCGAGTCAATCATGATGGTCTGTGGAGAGCGTCATTTGATGAGTTCTTCAACCTTCTTACCAAATACTGCAGGAGCAAGTATGAGACGATCCGCAGCCAGAACCAAGGGAGTGCAGCTGATGTTTTGGAGGTGGCGATAAAGAGGGAAATGCCTGCTGAGCTTTTACGAGCGAGCATCCGTCACACCAGTGACGACCAGAGGAACTATTTGTTGAACTTTGGCCGTAAACCGTCGGCTATTATTAGTGAGTCGGCGTCGCATGCAAGGGGTGGGCAGATCAACTCTGAATCTGTGAGGGGTTTATCAAAAAGAGAGAGAGAAGTGATAACTCTGAATCTGTGAGGGGTGTATGTGTGGACTCAGGAGCCAAACTTGTAAGTAACCTGGTGGTGTAGGAATCTTTTCACAAGGGTTTCTTTTACTTTGAACTCTTTTCTTATTATAATGGTGGACAAATGCAAACACTGCGTGGTTGTGTATTAATGATAATGGGAAAGAATGTGAAAGATGGTGTAGGTTATGGGAAGACGATATGTCTTCTCCTAGGGGAGCCATATTTTGATGCTCTTTACGTTGAAAACTCCAACATTGTTAGGGAACAAAATAGGGGTGTTTGTGTACAGAATCATGATGAGCAGGTTTAAGTTCTGGAAGCAGTTGGGAAAGGGAGTTAGAAGCTTGTTATCTGACATTGTTTCTGTAGTCGTGTAATAATAATCACAACACACAAAAACCCGCTTTTGAAAACTATTGGATCCATCTCTTTCTTTCTTTACCTCTTGCATCTCTCGGTGGTTGTTTCAAGATTTCATTTTCTGTGTTCTTTTTTGTGGAGGAGTTGAGACTACAACACTAAATATAGAGCTGGTTTACTAGTTCTTACTAGATTCTTTGGTATTGACAGAATCTTGAAACTACCGTCTTATAATTGACTAGAGGCGGAACCCCCGCGCAAGCGCCGGGAACGTAGACAATGATAGATGAGATTTCTTTAACATTCGAAGAGTGTCTCAGATCCTTAGAGAGAAACGGTTCCAATTCTACAGATTTTGTTGTTTTGAGTACAATTCTACAAAATTTGTGTATGTTTTAGCCTTTTAGGTGTTTTCAAACATTTTGAAGATTATAAACACCTAAAATTCATCAAAAGATTACAGGAAAATTCCAAATACTCCAACTAAATTTTCTTAAACTTTTTAATATCCGATTTTTTTCGCTATCTAGTTTAATATTCCAACTAAATATTTTACTCAATTTATTACACAATTTCTTTTTAAAATGTGCCCTTTTTAATATCCAATTTTTTTTTTTTTTTTAATTAAAAATACTTATAAGTTTGAATGAAATTTAAAAAATCTCCAAATTCTAAGAAAAAATATCATAAATTTCTAATTTTATTTTTAAGATTTAGGAAACAAAGTAAATAAATTATGGTAAAAATAATTGTTTTTAAAAAAAATATTTTTGAAGGAAAAAAAAAATATTTTTTAATTTTAGAAAACAAACTAAATTCAATATTTAAAACTTAAAAATTTATTACAAATTTAATATTATACAAAATTTAGTTATTTTTTTCTCAAACACCAAAACAAAAAATTCTGAGCTTTTTTTGTAAATTTTAGAGATTTGTTTTAAATATTGTTTGAAACTTACTGATATTTTTATTAAAATAAACAAAGTTTGGGTATTAAAATAAGCACAAGCTTTAAAAGTTTGTGTTTTAAAATGAGCAAAATAATTAGTTGGGGTATTAAACTAGGTAGTGAAAAAGTTTGTGTATTAAAAAGCTTAACAAAATTTTGTTGGAATATTTTTATGGAATTTTCCCAAATATTATCAATAGATAATATCAGTCTATTTTTGTTATATTTTGAAACCGCAATCCATATTCCGTGGGGAATTTATTTCAAAATTGTGTTTTGCCCGATTATAATTCATGCAGAGAATAAACTGAATTTGTCAGTCTGAGTGAATTTATGATTTTTCAACAAATAGGATATATTCATATATCGAAAATGGTTAAGCAATTCAATAAATAAAGTTTATGAGAAATTATATATGTTTTTTTTTTGGAAATTCGTCAGAAATTGAAATTTGTCTGGAAAAAAGAATCACCTAAATTTTTGTGAAGCACCAAATTAAAAATTTTCCAACGGATTGCAAACTTGATTCGTCAAAATATTTTAATATAAGAACCAAATAGTTTTCTTTTTCTTCTTCATTTCAACTCTCTCTCTCTCGAAAAACAGATGTGAATCCTTCCCTACAACTCTTATTAAATCATGTTAGTCATATGTTATCCTCTTAATAATCATATATGTTAATTTGTATATGTGTTTGGTTATTAGAGTTGATAGATTTTAGGGATTGGAATGTTAGAAATGAATTAGGTTGGTTGATTTAGGATTTATACAACTTTTTTTCACTTTTCAAAAAACGTTTTCAATTTATAAAACGTTTAATGGTTTTTCTAGAATTTATGAAAACGTTTTTCACTTTTTAAAAAGCATTTTTTAAATTTTAATAGTTATTATATTTATATATAATATTAAAAAATTATTATAAACAATTTTTATCTAGATATGTAAATTTAGTTTGTTAAATTTTTAATTAATTTAAATATTATATTTAAATATATCTTTTAATAATATACAAAATTTTCGACAAATATTGTCCAATTTCTGATGGATGATATTTGTTAAAAATATCGCCGAATTCTTGATAATGTCTTTCGGCTATTTTGTCAGTATTTTGTCGGGAATATATTTGTCGGAATCCGCTGGAAATTCGTCGAATTATCCAAAAAAGTTTTATCGAATTTTTTAACGAAAAAATTTCGTCGGAAATTGCTTCTTTTTTTCCGATGAATTTCGGACGAAATTATCCGTATAAAATATTTTGTTTTCTTGCAGTGTCACTTATCCCAAATCCATATTTTCTTTTATTGAGATTTTTTATTTAGTATACAGTGGTAGGTAGATGAAGCTCCTTATCTATGGAGCAAGTAGAAAGAGGGAACATGAGATGATCTTGATGAGGTAAATATAGTGGATTGGATCTTTCATGCATCTGCGAACTTCTTCTTCTCAAAGGTGAGGCTGGAGCGCAGAAAATTTGGCTTTGCAAGGTTTTTGGTTGCAATGAACTTCTTATACCATTTGCCAGACTCTTTGAGATCTCTATCAGTGACATTGTTCCAGTCAATGTAAGTGAGTCCGAATCTGACGGTAAATCCTAGCCCGAATTCATAATTATCCCCAAGAGACCACGCACAGTATCCTTTCACCTTGACACCTGTCTCCCTAAAAGCAGGAACAATAAATCATTAGACGCCATACGTACATACAAGTATATACATAAAACACAAGAAGCAAAAGAGAGAAGCATCAACTCACTTGATGACTTTACTGAGGAAACAGAGATGACTGCAGAGATAATCAATCCGCCTGTAATCAAACTTAGCCTCCTCACGGGTTTCATCACCGGAGGTACTGAATCCTAGTTAACCGTCATAACATGAACAATTTCAACAAATTTCAAATTACATTTAACATGTAAAGATGAATTTAGAGATGAGTAGTAGAACCCACCGTTCTCGGTTATATAGATTACAGGGTCATTGTAATTGGTTTTGAAGTGATCCATCACATAATAAATGCCTTTTGGGTAGTAATAGGTGTTTTTGGTCTCGTCATCTTTGTGTTCAGTGAACTTAGAAAGGGAAGCAAATTAGTATCAGAAAACTGAATTTTGCTTAGAAAAAAGAATGAAAGAATAGGGATGGATGATGCATATATATATATATACCACTGGGCCAATGGCATGATTACTTGCATTACGATCTGTTAACACAAATTATTGTAATTAACAAAAGGCGTTAGGTAGATATAAATTAAGGTTGTAACTAAGTCGAAATATATAGATGGATACATGTGAGCCTTGTGCCAGCGTCCATCATGGCAGTGTGACCATCCGAATCAACATGATTAGGACTTGGCTGGACATACTGAGTGAAGTAATAGTTGAGACCAAGAAAATCATATGAACCCTTTACGAGTTTGGATTCCTCTGGAGTGAACGATGGCAGCCGCTCACCCACAGTGTCTATCATGATTTGAGGGTATGTACCATTTGTTAGCGGCCCCATGTACCTGGTGTACATATAAATACATATTTTTCGTCAGTTCATATATACAGCATATATTCATGTTAAGAATATCATTTCATTTTATAAAACATATACCATCCCAAGAAGAATTCTTTCATCCTCTCGGTTGCAGCTATGGAGTCTGGATCAGTGTCATTATATGGAAGAAACCATCTAGTTATCATCACAGGTCCAATCTTACCTCCTTGATGCTGTGGTCACGCAGATATATATACCCAGCGATATGATTAATTTAGAATCAGATAATACACCTTTCATAAAATGGAGAACCTGCCTTATATTTTGTCCTGTAAAGATCGACCACCGTGGCATGAGCAAGGAGCTGGTTATGTGCAACAATATAGGGTTCCGTTGAAGAATTTCCGGCGTAACATGTAGAATCAACCTTTGGAGAACATCGACCAGGTGCATCTGATCCTAATCCATAGCCTCTCGTAGGCACTGAGTAGAGCTGGTTGATTGTGAACCAGTGCTTTACTTTATCACCATATTCTTCAAAACATAGATCCGCGAAATCTCTGAAATCATCTCTGCGAATATTATAGTCATTTCATTAATCCAAGAACAAATCTTTATATATTGTCGTCTTTCTTAATAAGCAGCATGGCAGAAATATAACATACATGATCTGAGGGTCCAAAAAACCTTCATAATCATCTTGTAGTACTTGAGGAAGGTCCCAGTGAAAGAGCGTAACTAAAGGCGTTATACCCTTCTCGATGAGGCCATTTATGAGTCCGTGGTAGTAGTTAATACCTCCTTGGTGTACTCCCCTGCTCCTCTTTCCTCCTGCTCATATGTATCCTATATTTAATCTTTCGAAAGAACCATAAGCGAATATTACCATATACGATTTATATATATACATGGATCAATAACGTTCACATACTTGGAATGATTCTTGACCAGGCAATGGAGAATCTGTAGCCAGTAGCTTTGAGTTCATCCATCACCTCTATATCTTTCTGCAGTTCACATATAATCGCATGTCAATCCGCACTAGGTTGGTAGTCGATAAATAATTCAGTGAGTAATATTAATATGCACACACATATATATTGAGGAATTTAATTACCTCCCAGTACGAATATGAGTTACAAGTAGTGTCTCCATTTCCATGATCGGGTCCTGCTTTATCTGATAGTAAATAAATACATAACTATAAGTGCATGGAGACATATAACCGACATAATATGTATATGTGATGAGTAACCATGCAAAAAAACAAACGTGGGAATCGGTGAGTGAAGCCATCCCAAACGTTAACTCCACGATTTATGCTACCTTCGATCTGAAATGAAAAGAAACAACCATGCAACGTTGGATTTTAATGTTTATATATGATGTTTTATACGTAAAATATGACGTCTGGCAACATAATACTAATGGTTGATATATATGTTACATGCCTGGTAAGCAGAAGATGCAAGACCGAAGATGAAGTCTTTCTCGAAACTGCTACTGTTGAAACGATCAGTTTGACCACATGTGAATGGCAGGTTCTCTTCGCAAGTAATTTCTTCATCAGCTTTGCAAGTTGCCAAAGCCAATAGAAAAGCTAATGTGAGCCAAAGATGCTTCATGGTTAATTTGTAGATGTGTTTCTTATGTTGTATGGAACCTTCTGCCAATCTAGGGTTTATATAGCCATTGCAACGAAGGGTGATGTATGCATTTTCTTCTCTAATAAGTGTCTTGATCAATATTTTGGGAGAGGGTTAGGTGACATGAAACCCGTGGCGTTTTACAGTGGCTTGCTCTTCAATTGATCATTTCATTAAGAAAACTTTGGACTATTTCTTTTATCTCAATTGTGATTGCTAGATTACTATCATTTTTCGAAGTTAATCTGTAAATAACGATGGGGTAGATTTATATGTAGAACGACAAACGTACTTTAATACTCTTTTCTTATCAAAGAGACAGTTTTTAGATCCTAGTCCTAAAATGCATGGCATGTAGGTGATTTGCAAAAAAAAAAAAACACTTCACATACAAAGAAGTATTCGTTAATTGATCGGTCAACGGTGATACGATGCAGCGTGTGACAAAGGTATGTGCAAAAGTAGAAGGACATGTCTCAAGATTCCCTATAGTAAAGTTCCAAAAAACGATTCCTTGTAGTAGATGATGCTCAATGGCTCTTATGTTTGACTTGGAGTTAGAACTGACGCCCTAAGTTATTGAAAAAGTCTCCAGTAATAGTATCAAGTAGTCTGGAGTAACAATTACTAAGAAGAAAAAAAACAATTATCATGTGATCCAAAAAGCCACACTCATCACGAGCCTCGCCGCTCACCATCACCGCATATCTTTTTGATTTTCGTTGCTCCCTGCTTTATCATACGAAAAAGGTGGACACGTATCGAATATACGAGGTTTTAAAGATATTTATGATTCTATACATTTCGTTTGAATAATCAGTTATTTGATTCGATTTCCATTCACTTGAATATCCAGAAATATTAAATTTTTAACCGAATATCCAATTTGATCAATACAAAAAAAAATTAAATTAAAACATAAATAAAAATAAAAATCCAAAAAATAATAATAATCTCACTACAAAAATTATTTTCTTTTTAAATTATAATAACTAGTATAATAAATTTAATACATAAATATTATAAAAATGTATAAAGTATAACATTTATACAAGTTATATATATATATAATCCTTTAAGCATGGCTATATATATTATAATACTTCTTTTTGTTCTCTCTAGGAAGATTCGTTCTTGTCTAAATTACATATTTTATATTAAAGAAGATTCCATTTATCATTAGGCGGTAAAAATCACTTGACCTGAAAGCCTGAACCCAGAGGCCGGAGGTCAGAAATCGGAACCAAGATATTGGCGCCATGTTCTAACCCGGAAGCTCTTATTGTGGATAAATTATCCCCATCAATATATATATTTTTAATTGTTTTCATTAAAATAATAGTTATTTTTTAAATATTGACAAACTAGTAGAAAGTTATACATGGACAAATTTATTTTAAATATGACATATTTTGCCAGTTTCCTCAGACCTCTCATTTAGGATCTGACTGGTTTATATACTATGCCTATCACTCGCAAACACATCTTTTGCGGCTGATATCAGTTGTTGGTGTTTTACAACAATCACAAAAAACACTACAAACCGCTTTACACCATTCTAAACTTCACTAAACCAAAAGCTGGTTCCAACTAGCGTTTGTGGTTATGGGTGGTTGCGGTATGGTAATTTTTTTATTTATTGTAAAATTATAAAAATATAAAAATAAATAATTTTAAATATTTTTTAATGAGATAATATAAATACTAATATATATACATATATATATGTATATATATTTTAATACAATAATTTTATTAATATAGTTTATATATTTACTATAATAATATGGTTTATATATATAATTTTATATTTTATTATTTTATTATTGTTTTTTTAAATTATCAATTTTATAATTAACTTTTGTCTATTAAAAATAATTTTTTATTAATTAATTTTTGTATATATCAGGTAAATCAGTCACAAATGACCCGCAAACGCCATAATTTTTAAACATTGTGCCAGTCATACGAAACATTTAATGACGCTTGAAACCGCAACCGTAACCTCGCGTTTGAAGTAGTCGTGCCCTAAATCTCATATACTAAAACATACACCTTTTTCATATGTGATTTTTTATTTGAACTGTTTTTAAAAAACTTTATCCATTGTATTTTGTATTAACTGAATAATATTCCAACAATAAATCATGATCATTAATCAAATTAATGAATTATGATCACATTATTAAATGCAGATATGTTCTTAGAATTTTTTGTGCCATTACTAATTTACTTATTTGCAAAAAAATTATGAAAAGTATAATCGAAACATAAAATTTTGCACAACAAACATATTTCTGAAAAATCACACTACTTTTAACTATGATTAGAATTTTCATTAAGTTTTTTTTTTAGTTTTTGGACCAAGATTAAAAAAACTTATCCAATTTAATTGAGTTCACGTAAATGATCTAATGGAACTATTCAGGAAGTTGCATCATATGTATGAACAACAAACGTCTAACTTATTTTAGAATACATAGGTTACAATAAATATAACAATTATGCAGACTACAGAGGAAAAAGACTTACAAGGGATCTTCAACATGGTGCAAATAAATCTGGCCAGGCGTGGATCTTCATAGGACGGCTCAGGTGATGCAGTTAGGCGTAGGTCTTCATAAAGCAGGTAGTATTGTCGGTTGTCGAATCGTCTATGTAATCTTTCTCATATCGTAATTGTAAGATATTAATAAATCAGCGTAAAAAAAAAAAGATATGGGTTCATTCTGAAGAAAAATAAATGTTACTCATGTTTATAACAAAATCGTTGAGGCCCCATTAACACATTACTTACTCTACATAAAGACTATCAAAACAACTTACATCATTCTAAGAATACACAAACCCATATGCCACCATAACTCTACAGATTATTATTCATTTTCAGTTTAAAATTGTCCTTGCGCCATCTATACTATTAAAAGAGAAGCATTCTTAAAAAATCTACTTATGCAAGGTTGTTTGGACCTATTAGTTAGATTAACACCATATAATTCAGTCTATTTTTAAGCCAAAATAATATTCCATACATCAACTCATAATTTCCTTAATATACAAAAAGAGATATTGTAACTAACAACGATATTTTACGTAAATATTTTATTATTATTTTTTAATACAGAAAATAACTTAAGGAAATAGTCATAACAAACGGATTAATATTAATGTACATATTTTTGGACCCTACATATAGATTATCGAACATATGATGCGTACCTTTGTATTAAAAACTTAACAATATTCATTGCACTTTTTAAGTGATATGTTATTCATGTATTTCTTGACTCTTTTTATGAAATGTTATCACAACTTTAATATCTGAAATTGAAAACTATATCAATACTAAAAATAATTGGTTTTATAATAATGTAAATTGATAGTTGTAACTATGATATAAATATATGCGAGGAAAATTCATTTTTAAAATTGATAGCTTGTGTGTTAATGACAATGTTTTGAAAACCGAACGGGACACTGATTCAACATTGCACCTGGATCAATGGCCGGACCAGTTTAATCGGTTTAACCGCTTAATTTTAATTTAATTTTAAATTAAGTAACTATATATATGTAAGTATAAATATAAATTAATTTTGATATAAGTTTATATCAATGTTATATTTTAAAACAGATATGAAAAATAAAATGAAAATTCAAAAATTAAAACTAATTTATTTATATATGTAGTAGAAAACAATATTAAATTTTGATGAAATCTTATTAAAATTTGCAAATTTTTTTATTTTTAACTTGAATTTGCGAAAACTGGGTTTTAATATTGAACTAGGTCCGATTTAACTCAAATTCGGGTTTTAGCACAACTCGGAACCAGTTAGAAGAGCGAGTCATGATCCGACTGGTTCGATCGTATGGTCCGATCAGATTTTCAAAATATTGGTTAATACAGTTCAATAATTAAAATATAAATTTTTCATAATGAATATCTTTACTATTAAAAACATACATATCATCTTTAAATCTATTTCAAACAAATCTCACACTATAAAAAATAATGAATAATAAAAACATTAAAAATCAATAGTTATAATGTGAAACAAAAAAATTATACTAGATTTAAAATTTTTTTAAAATTAAAAACTTCAAACCCGCGCTTCTTAAGCGCGGGTCAAAATCTAGTTCTAATTATACACCAAAGCAATGCAATAATTAACTCTACAGATTATAAGGACACTTATTAATATTATCAGTTACAACATTCATAACAAATCAAGACTTTGTGGATCCTCAAATATTTTAAATGATTTTTTTTTCATTTCCTGGTTAATGCAAAATCAAAACTCATATTTTGAATACATATGATACAATTCATGTTTTATCAACTCATTATCAAACATCTTTAATAATAAAGTTGAGTTTAGTCTCTCCACAATCAACCACCTCAGCAATCACCTTAGGGCATTTTTTGACACCTGGCATAAGTGCAAACGATACCGTATTTTGTTTCTGCGCTGAGTTGCTTAACGAGCTTTATTATTTAGTTATCTGTTCAATTTGTACGGGCCTGTATTGTTATGAAATTTGGCCCATTTTGTAGGTAAATAGTTATGTTTAGAAATTAGAAACTTTGACGCTTCAATATACTTTTCTGGCCGTCAAACTTTTTCTTCTGTTCATCTCACCTGCGATAATAATATCGAGGCGTTACAGAATCAGTATGAACCCAAACGATGTCTCTAACCAACGCATTAACCAAAGCTTTCCACTTCTACAAGATTTCTTATTGATCTCCCATTAATTTCTTGCTTTGGATCTTCAATATAAAAAGGTATGTTCTATACTCTCAAATTCATCAATTGAAGCTCTTCAATCCTGAAACTTTCAATATCCAGCAAAAAATTGCTAACTTAAATGTTCTCCTACCCAATTTGAAGGTCGGCCGATTTACCTTGATAGAAGATGAAGAACTCAATAGGCAACCCCCGTAAGTTTACAAACTTTTAAGAAACCTAATCCTCATTCTTTTTTGTTCTCCAGTTGATTTCATATACGAGCAAATTGTTTCCGTTGTTTCTACTTCATCAGATTCTTTTATCTCCTAAATATTTTCAATCCTTACGATGACTTGATCTCTGTGACAGAGAAAATTGAGCACGTTTTCCAAAGAGGAGGAGATCTAAACCTGGCCAGCTCTTATATGAAGAGGTTGCAGATCGCTGCCAAACCCGTGCTAACAACAATATTGATCACGCTGAGGAAACTTAGGTTGGTTTTTTTGCAGTCTTTTTTTGTGATTGTTCCTTGAAGAAGTAATGTTTCTTTCTACAACTCGATTTTGACATGTCTGTGATCATGCTAATGCAATTATCTCACTGCAGAATGATGGGAACCGCACAAAAGATGGGATCCAGATTGTGCTGATGAGAACAATAGTGGGAAGAATAAGCAGTTGCGAATGAACTTTCTCAAGAAGATATTAGAGCCAGAAAGAGCCGTAATGCTTAGAAAAGGCGGGTCATAACAAGTAATTATTTCAAAACATTAAACACTGATGGGATTAGTTGGAAATATTAGTTTCAGATTAGCATTGTTGATTATGCATACATACATGACTTAAGCTAATTCGGGATCAATGTTACAGTTCCTTCGAGCTTTAAGGAGATTGAAAGGGTACTCAAATATTCGCAAGGGGAATAAGCGGTGCAGGTTTTAGGGTGTCTAGCGAAGAAGATTACGGGAGAGTAACATTTTAAAATATCATGGTCTTCATGTTTTCGGAGTTTGAGATCTTTCGTATCAGCTTTGTTTGATTGCAAACCCAATGCAGGTTGGCAACTATAGTGACTATCAACTCATAACTCAAAAGTGATATATGTTGACCCATTCTCAATGTTTTTTATATATTTACAGATTGTTGATGGTAGCAGGAACATTAACAAGCTATGAATGTAAAAGAAATTCAGTCCCTGCAAGATACAGATACGCTTTCAGATTCATAGTGATACAAATAACAGCTGTGAAAGTCACCTACCAAAAGCCTTTTTACTTTGCAAGAAAGTTTGATTGCTTTTCTCCTATGTTACCATCCAGTAAACAGGTGGGAATAAGTTTTAATTTTATGTTCTTGATGATATGTGAACTGTAATAGGTTTAGGTGTATGTGAATATTATTTGCTTCAAAATCCGATACCTTGATGTTAATTTCGATAACTAACTGATGCAAGCAATATGTTACATATTGTTATATCAAAGCTTAAACTTACAAAGCGGAGAAGGAAGAGATGGTACAGATGAAGGGATTACGGATTGCTTGACAAAACCGGTGGGATCGAGTCCTTCAATAGCCTGTCAAACTCAAAGTGTGAACCATCAGCACAACCAATTTCAAAGTTCCACTTTAATTTTGAGAGAAAGAAGTAACAAAAAATGATGTCTGAATTTCCCAAAAGGTAACATAAATAGCTTCTTTTCTTCATCACAATTTATTTTCTCTGGTTTTGTTTAATGCACTTTTCGTTGATTCTAACAATCAGCAATCTATGGAAAGAAAAAAAAAGAAATATTGTCGTGGTGGTGATCGTTTTAGCTTCGTGTACACTAGGTTAGCTAATTAACAGCTGTTGCACAAAAATATAAAAAGCTACTTAACAACTTAGAAACTATAAATCCTCAAACAAAAGAAAATTATGTAACCAGATAATCTTAGATTGTTTATAGTGGAATTGATAGATTTAAGAGTCTGATTGCCATCTTGAAGAAAAAACAATATAAACTAGGAGCAGCAGGATGTGGAGGAAATACTGCAGTACACAGACATCATGCTTCCTCACCTAGGTAATAACTTCTACAGAATCTTTTTCCATCTCATTCACTCTCTCCTTCTCTGGAAACCATTGTGCATCTCTGAAAATCTGTGTCGCAGAGAGAGAGAGAGCGAGTTCCTGCCCTGAATGGTGATAGTGCAGAAGAAAGCATTAACATTAAGCAAAGAACAAGCAATGGAGAAGGCTATGGTGCACATAGCTCTGTGAATAGCGTGAGCATGATCTGTTCTACATTCATATATTTGTAGCTTACTAACTGTTATGTATTCGCTGATGCGCGGGTATAGTTAAGTTAATTAGTATTTATAATTTATTATGTAAAATTATTATTTATTTATAAAATATATAAATTTTTTTATGAAAGTAGTATTATATGTATAAAGTGCACGTTATAGTTAAATTCTTTTAGTATTTATACTTTTATTATGTAAAATTATGATTTATTTATAACATATATATATATATATATATATATAAATTTTGTTATGAAAGTAGAATTATTATATGTATAAAGTGCACGTTAAAGCTGGAGAGAAGAATGTGCTTGAGAATAAGATTCAGCGGTGGTGATAATGCCCGAAGCGTTAAAGCTTCAGCAGGACAAAGCAGCGAAGGGGTGGAGAAAACAGACAGCACCGGAGGAGGAGGAGCAAGACAGTTCGCTGGTCCTGTAATGGGGGTTACTACACTTGATCGTGGCTTTGCTAACTCCACTACCGTTGAGCATTAACCCTTTTATGATTATTCTAGTGTTTGTTTGAATTGGATTTAAAGAATCCTGTTTGTCTGGATATTAGGATGAAGTTGTGAAACTTTCACCGCACGCGAGGGCTATTAGAGATGTGGAAGATGAGGAACTAAGAAGCTTTTTCTTCGGAATGTGAGGTTTCAATTAATAAGTAGTTGTGGAAGATAACAGCCGTCTACTGTTTTTATCTCTTCAAAGCTTGTTGGACCTTCGACTATTTTTAGCAAAACCCTTAAATAATACACTTCACCTAAAGATGGTGGCACATAAGTGATCCTTCCGATTGCAAAACCCCTCCGCCTTGGTTTCCACATTCTGGTTTTAGATGCCAGACAAAGTACGATGGGAAGTCTGCATAAGTGAGATTTTTTGATTCTGGATATATCTTATTGGCCTCCATCCAGGCTACAAACTTGGACTTCCCGACAGAAATTCGGGTTAGTACTTCTTCAACGGGGTCATCTTCATTGTAAACAACCAGTTGTTGACGTGGGAGATGGAATGATAGTTTTTCTACTGATGTAGTCCGATAATGAGTAGGAAAAGCAAGAGTTCTCCAAGTAGCTTCACATGCTGATATGTATCTGAAAAAAAATTGCCAAACTAAAATTCAGCTAATGAACATTAAGAATCATACGATAAATCTGATTGGTTTTCCATTTTATTTCAAAAGATAGGAAAGGAATAATATTTTTCAGTCATCACAATACTTGAATCTAATTTGAAATCGTGAACAACCTAACAATAATTTAGATCTGATAGTCAGTCTCACCATTATCAAAATACTACATTATAAAAATTCAGCTAATGAACATTAAGAATCATACGATAAACTCACATTGTATCTCGTAGAATATTGTCAAGCTTTGAGTTATCCTTCCCCTTTGTTTTTATCTGCTCCATTGGTCCAATATTCACAATTTGACCAATCACATCTGAAAATATCAAAAAACTCTGTCATAAATCCCAAATTTAAATAAAAGAATATTTTTGAAATTATTCAAAATAGAAAATATAACTTACCGACCAAAAAATGGCCGGTACTGTAATTATTGTAATTATTCTCTGTTAGCATGACACCAGCAGGTGGTAGAAAGAAAACATAAAAATGGCCGACACTATCGAAGTGTCAAAAATTCACACACAATTCAACGTAACGTACTAAAAAGCAAATGATATAAATTTCATCTCTAAGTAACAATGCGTCCACCAATAAACAGTTGCCGGCGAGTATTTTTATCAAACAAAATAATAAGGATAAAACCCTTACGCACATGGACTTTCTCATATATACAATACATTCACAAAAACAAACTCATAGTTTTTTTTTCTTTTCCCAAATTGATATATATTTCATTCGGTGAAACTACCAAACAAGCAAAATAAATATATATGATGTAATTAGAAAACAAATTATATATATGTTATGTTCAATTTAAAGTAACTTTTCGAATGTTTTATAAAATTAAATTATTTTTAGTATAACATAATTTTAATGTAAATTCACCCGCCCGTAGGGCGGACTAACCCCTAGTATAAAATATATGAATATCTTACAAATTATAATTATTTTAAAATTTTCAATATATTTTAAGACGATAATTTAGGAACCCATTAACTAACAGACCAATATAGTTACAAAATATTTTCAAATATTGAACATTGACTAATTAATTACTGAATAAAAAAATTGTTAACAAAAAAATAATTCACCGCTGCTCAAACTCTTGTCATCTATTAATATCGGTTCATACTCAGAAATTCGTTTTGAAAAAATGGCTATAGGTTCGGGTCAAAACATACCCAACACTTAAGACCTTTTACCATCGTTTGAACCAAAGCCACCACCAAAGCTGTTCCTTCCACTTGACTGAGAAGAACGATCTGAACCACCAGAAGAATAACGGTTGCCTGGACGGCCACTGGTACAACCGTAACCACCATCTGAACAACTACCAAAGCTTGAATCAGATCGACCACCTATTCCTTCAAACATGCTTCTACCACGTACTACAGCAATGCTAGGGAGCTGAATATAAAACCCAATACAAGATACAAACAGTTAATCCAAGCATTCAACATAAGAAACAAAGAATACAAAGATTCACATATTATATAGCCTCAGTGAAACAGCTCCCGACTTCTCTCTCAATTATTTTAACAGCCCTGGATTGATCTCGACTGTAGATGAGAATAGCACTTCCTTTCTTCCCAGCACGTCCTGTTCTCCCAGTTCTGTGGACAAACGTCTCCGTGTTATTTGGAAGCTCATAATTAATCACCTAATCACAATCACAAGAAGATAAAGTTTAGTATAGATGAGGAACATTAACTCTCGTTCAGAAAAGGTACTAGAGTAGTCTTGACTAACAAAATCGACATTGGGAACGCCAAGACCACGGGAGCAACAGGAATATTGAAATGCCCATCACGGAAACCAGCAAGTGTTCTTTCCCTCTGTTGACTCTGAGATATGTCACCGTAAAGCTTCACATTTAAAGGTTCTTGCCAAGCCATATGAAAGGCGATCAGCATCCCGTTTTTTCTAAGTGAAAACAATGCATTTTCCTCCTTTAGCATCTCCTGCTAAAGAAACAATATTACAAACTATCACTATAAAGATACAAAAAATATTATATCGGTTAAAAGGTGACGCCGAGAAAACATATATACTGTTACAAGAGGACCGATGATTGAAGCTCTACCATAAGAATCAGCCATGATAGAATACGTTGTAATTCCATCTTCTGATCAGAATCTCCAACCTATACAACACATGACAGTTAGGTAAAAGATAATACAAATGTACACATTTTCACAAAAGATAAGGCACCTCATTAACAACCCTTATAAGCCCCAAGATCAATCATTAAAGGCTCTGAGAAATTTCAGGTACGAGGCAAATCACCATATCAATTGTCAAAGGATCATTCAGATACTTCTTGATAAGGGATCTGATCCAACTTGGCATTGCTGCAGAAAACATCATGCTCTGACGTTTCTCAGGCAACCTTTCCAATATAATCTCGACATCCTCAGCAAATCCGACTTGAAGCATCTGATCAGCTTCATCGAGAACCACAAACTGAACCTCGGAAAGATTCAGAGCTCCTCGCTTAATGAGATCAATGGTACGGCCATTGGCATCTCTAATGCCTTTCTTAATTGTGATTTTGAAGAAAAATATATATGAAACTTCCACCAAGTTACACAGAGATTCATGGGGAACAAGTTTCACCAACTGCTGTTTGCAAACTTCACAAATCTATGTACGGTTTGAAATAAGCTTCTCGCCAGTGGTTTATCAAATTTATTTTCTACAACCTTATGTTGCTCTTCGGTTTGAGAAATGCCATGGTGTTCATACTTTGTTTCTTAAGGAACATGAAGGTAATTTTTTGGTGGTGAGTTTGTGTGCAGATGATATTATTATTGCAAGCTCTCAATCCACAGATGCTACAGAGTTGATAGTGAAGCTTGGTTTAGCATTTCATTTAAGAGATTGTGGTCCTCCTAAGTTTTTTCTTTACTCTGAAACAGAGGAAGTATGTATTGGATTTGTTTGAAGCTTCTGGTTTTTCTGGATGTAAACCATCGTCCATACCTATGGAACCAAACCCTAACATGTTCAAAGAATATGGGATAGTTTTTGCATGATTAGAAACAGTACAAGAGATTGATTGGAAAGCTTCAATATCTCACTATAGCACCGACGTACATTGCTTTGCCTCTTGCTTAATAGTCATTTCTTCCTCGTGATTTTCATTTAAAAGCTCTCCACAAGATTCTGAGATATTTGAAAGGAACCATTGGACAAGGTTTATTCTATGGCAATGACATTAACTTTGATCTCAGAGCTCATTAGGATTCTGATTGGGGTGCTTGTCCAGATTATAAAAGATCAGTCACAGGCTATGCTATGTTCTTTGGTGATTCTTTGATTTCATGGAAGTCTAAAAAGCAAGGTATGTTGTCTTTGAGTTCAGCTGAAGTAGAGTACATGGGGATGTGTATGGCTACAAAATAGATTATTTGGCTTACTCAAATTCTTAAAGCTCTTCGTGTTCCTTTCTCTCCTCCTGCTTAGATTTGTTGTGATAACACAACTGCTCACATTGCAAACAACTATGTTTATCATCAGAGAAAAAAATACACATCGAGTTTGATTGCCAAAAGGTCTGTGAGGCGACTGAAAATGGAATGTTAAAGACAATGTTTGTTCACCCGGATCATCAGCTTTCAGACATGTTAACCAAAACTTTGTATCCAACTCTATTTAGGGAAATTATTAGCAAGATGGATGTTCAATATTTTACACCTCCAAAAGGAAAATATCAATTTATATTATTTAATCCGATTTAGTCTAGTTACATTAGCTAATACCCTGATTTCGTTTGGTTTACGGACTTAGATGGAGGTATTCAGTTTAGAAGTTCAATTGAATTTGACAGAATTGAAGTTTCCATAAAATTCTTTTGTTATTCAATTATGTATTTCATCAATTCTTATAAATTCTTGTGTTATTAGATTATGTATTTGAAATCATTCTTTTAAAATACTTTAGATTCTGTAGTGTTATTCAATTCACTAATTTTCTAATTCTATTAAATTTTTGTTTTATTCAATTTTTGATAAATTTATCGTAATTGTATTTGAAAAGAATTTAATGAAAAAATTAATTATAAAATATAAGTAACCATTCTTAAGGTTTAAGTTAGGAGTTGAAGATAATTCTTTATAGAATTTCTTTATCAGATATGTACGTCAAACATATTTGAAATGTAATATTCTCTATCAAATTTATATTATATTTTGACAAAATGACGAAAGTATATTATTCGATGTAATCCATATTATATTGATATTATCTTATATATTAAAACAGAAGTCACAACTTTGATTCATGTGTGATTTTTTAAAAAATGGACCTAATGGACATATTCATAGAAATTCATACTATATTTTAATTCAGACTAATAATAAATATAATTTTAAAATATTTTAATCATAGTATCTTTTGATATCTTTTCATTTTAAATATAAATATATTTATTTTAAAATTCTAACAAATCTGTTTAAAAAGATTTTTACAAGATCTTCATTTTTGAAATTATATTTAAATATTTTCACTAATTTCAAAATTAGTTGAAAATATTATTATACATTAATATATTCAGTTATATAAAATAAAAAATTAAAAAATCTATAATATCTTAATTATTATATAATCATAATCAATCATATTAAATTAAAATTATTATATTTAGCTAAATATAATAAAATTGTATTAAATTTATATATTTATATATTTTATTTTCGTAATTATAAAATATTTATGTTCAAAAATAAAATCTAATATGTTGGTAAGATGGGTTAACATTATCAAACTATATAATACATGTATAAAAATTAACATGTATTTCTTTAAAGTTAATAATATAAAATCTTTGTAACTACTTTAATCATAATATATTTTCATTTTAAATATAATATATATTTACATATTATATTTTAAAAATTCTAATAAATCTGTGTAATATTTAGATAATAACTTAATGTATTTTAAGTTATCGTTTTGAAATGAAAATAAATAAATTATATTCTATTTTATCTACTTTTATAGTCATGATCATGTTAAAATATAATTATTATACAAAAATAAACATGATAAAATTATATTCAATTGATAAATTGATAAATTTTATTTTCATAAATATAAACTATTTATTTAAAATATAATATGATGATAGAACGACTTAAAATTAACAAACTATATAATACATATCTAAAAATTCACATATCTTACACTTTTATATATACAATAATAAATTATCTAAAATGAATAAGCATAAAAATATTGGTAAAAAGAAATCCAGTTTTGAAATACGGGTCAGAATTTAGTATAAATTAAATACAAAATATTTTTTTAATATATTTTCTCATGAATCCCCTATATTAATTTGCTTAATAATTAAATGCAAATACAATAAGATAAATACATAATAAGAAGTGGCAAATCATAAGGTTTAAACAATTAATTAATTATAACATGTAAATTATAAAATTATTGTATTTGAAATAGTTATATAAATATTTAAGTATATGATTAACATTAAAAATATATACCACTTATGTTCTAGAACAATAATTTATGTATAGAAAAGTGAAAATAAACACCCGTGCAACCGCACGGGTCTAGTTAGTCTTAATATATCAAAATAATTGCCTTTTGTATTATTATTTTTGTTAGTGGAGTCTCCAAGGCCTTATTAGGCCTGTCCGTTTGCATATGGGCCTGAAAGCGCGGGATAATATTCGAGCGACCCGACCCTGAAAACCAACATTAAACCCTTGAACCCGCATAGATCTAAACCCTTCTTCGCCCCCTTCTCTCTCTCTAAATCCCCAATCCTCGATTCTAGGGTTTGCCGTTTCCTTATCTGAATCCGAAATGATCGCCACCGTACTCCGCCGATCTTGCCTCGATGCGTCAAGGCGGACTCTCTCCTCATCGCTGACCTCCATCAACGCGGTTCTATTTCACCATTTTACTCCTTCTGCCGCCGCCAAAGTCTCCGATGTCAAGCCTAGCTTCGCTCTCGGGAATCAGTTTGGCGGTAAATCGAGGGGATTTCATTTTCAATCTGGACCCTCGGAGTTCAGATCGACGATGGTGTCTCCTGCGGGGTTTGCGATATCTGAGACTAGCGACAGAGCAATTGCAGATTCAGAGAGCAGTGGCGATGGGCTCGCGATAGCTGAGCTCGGGATATCTCCTGAGATCGTCAAAGCTTTGAGTGCTAAGGGTATAGAGAAACTCTTCCCGATTCAGGTAGAAGTTTTAAAAAAAAATTAGACTCCTTTCGTGTTTCATGTTCTTGAATTGTGTGTAGTAATGAGATGAGTCATGTTTGTTGGTTGAATAGAAAGCTGTGCTTGAGCCAGCGATGCAAGGCCGTGACATGATCGGTCGTGCTAGGACAGGAACTGGAAAGACTCTTGCTTTTGGGATTCCCATCATTGACAAGATCATCAAATTCAACGCCAAACATGGGTTTGTCAATCTGTAACGATCATTTGAGGTTTCATTGATTTCATTTGGGTCTTACGTTACCTTTTTGATGTGATGGACAGACGTGGGAGGAATCCTCTTTGTTTGGTTTTGGCGCCGACAAGGGAGCTTGCTCGCCAAGTTGAGAAGGAGTTTAGGGAGTCTGCTCCAAGTTTGGATACTATTTGTGTTTATGGAGGTACTCCCATTGGACAGCAGATGAGGCAGCTTGACTATGGTGTTGATGTCGCTGTTGGTACTCCTGGTCGTATCATTGATCTCATTAAACGAGGAGCTTTGAATCTTTCCGAGGTTCAGTTTGTGGTTATCGATGAAGCTGATCAGATGCTTCAAGTTGGGTTTGCGGAGGATGTTGAGATTATATTGGAAAGGTTGCCTGAGAAACGTCAGAGCATGATGTTTTCTGCAACAATGCCCAGTTGGATCAGATCCCTTACCAAGAAGTACCTCAATGATCCTTTGACAATTGATCTGGTGAGTTGCCTCGTAACTGCTTGTGTTGCATACCTGAAGTTTCTTAGAGCCTTTAATGATTGATCTTGGGATTTATAAGGGCTGTTAGTGAGGCCTTATTTTGTGAATTTTTAGGTTATCTTATACCCAACTGTCATTTGTTGTATAGGTTGGAGATTCTGATCAGAAGCTCGCAGATGGAATTACAACATATTCTATCATGGCAGATTCTTATGGTAGAGCTTCAATTATCGGTCCTCTTGTAACGGTATGCTTTCTTTAACGGATATGTGATTTCTCTGTATCTTGCAGTTTTTTGTAATATCGTTTGCTTTTGCAGGAGCATGCTAAAGGAGGAAAATGCATTGTTTTCACCCAGACAAAACGGGATGCTGATCGCCTTTCATATGGCTTGGCAAGAACCTTCAAGTGCGAAGCTTTACACGGTGATATATCTCAGAGTCAGAGGGAAAGAACACTTGCTGGTTTCCGTGATGGGCATTTCAACATTCTTGTTGCCACTGATGTTGCTGCCCGTGGTCTTGATGTTCCTAATGTCGATCTGGTTAGTCTAAACTACACTTGTACTTTTTCTGAACGAGAATTAATGTTCCTCATTTATACTAAACTTTATCTTCTTGTTATTGTGATTAGGTGATTCATTATGAGCTTCCGAATAACACGGAGACGTTTGTCCACAGAACGGGGAGAACAGGACGTGCCGGGAAGAAAGGAAGTGCTATTCTCATCTACAGTCAAGATCAATCCAGGGCTGTTAAAATAATTGAGAGAGAAGTCGGGAGTCGCTTCACTGAGGTTAATATAATCTTGTGAATCTTTGCATGCTTTGTTGAATGCTTGGATTAATTAAAACTGTTTGTATCTTTTATTGGGTTTTTGTATTCAGCTCCCTAGCATTGCTGTTGAACGTGGTGGAAGCATATATGAAGGAATAGGTGGTCGATCTGGTGAGTCTTTTGGAGGAGGCATGAGAGATCGCGGTTCAAGCTTTGGTGGCCGTTCAGGTGGTGGTGGTTATGGTGGTTACGGTAGCAGCAGTGGCCGTTCAGGCAACCGTTATTCTGGTGGTTCGGAGCGCTCTGGCTTTGGGAGCTTCGGTTCAGACCGTTCCTCTGGTTTCGGGGGCTTTGGTTCGGATCGTTCTTCTCAGTCAAGTGGAAGGGGAGGCTTTGGTGGTCGGTCAGATGATTATGGCAGCAGTGGTGGCCGTAGCAACCGTTCTTCTGGTTTCGGGGGTTTTGGTTCAGATCGTTCTTCTCAGTCAGGTGGAAGGAGCAGCTTTGGTGGTGGCTTTGGCTCAAACGATGGTAAAAGGTCTTACTGAGATGCGTTGGGTATGTTTTGACCCGACCCGGCAATAAGTGGTGTTCCTAGGAAGATTTGTTTTATCGGGTAGAGTAGTTTACTAAGGGATACAAGGAGTCGGGCTCTATATATATAAATCTGTAGTTATGTAATCAAACATACTATTTCTAAGTTTGTCTCTCTTTGGTTTGATATGTTTTTTTTGCGCATAAACCAAGAAATGAATACTTGTGCTACACGTCTTTTTAGTCAACCAGGAAATAAGTACTTGAAAACGTTTGTTGCGGTTTGTTCGGTAAATGTTTTATTTTCGTGTTAGACAAGTCTTTTGGTCAGATTGTTGGCGATTTTATCGTTATGAATATCCGTAACTGCTATAAATAAATTGCATTTAATGAGTTACAAAATGACAAAAAAAATAAAAACATTTTTGATTAATCTTTGATCTACACAATGATGATGAGTCGCTTTGGAGCTAAGGTAATGGTAACTGCTGGACCAAGGCTCTTCTCTTCCAGTACCGTGTCTCCCAACCATCTTTTAAATTCTAGGGTTCCGGCGAGAGAGTTCAGCAAGATGACATTTGAGAAGAAGAAGACGGAGGATAACCAATCGGAGAAAGGTTCAAGTGGTGGCAAGGGTGATCAAGGGAACAAAGGGGAGCAATTAATCGTTAGCTATTGGGGAGTGAAGCCTATGAAGATCACCAAAGATGATGGAACTGAATGGAAATGGAGCTGCTTTCGGGTATATATTACAAAACAAGAATATGTTTGTTCTGCATTGTTTACTCTTGGTTGGTTTTATATATTGTAATATACTTGTGTGTATGATTAGATTATTTTTGTGTGGTATAATAATGGTAAGCCATGGGAGACGTATAAAGCAGATCTGACAATAGTGAATCATTCAGACTTTAGGTCCATAAGCCATCTCGCCTAACATGTTTGTATGTTTTAGATCAAATTAGAGAGGCGATTACTTACGAAGCTTTGGCACCCTTGCTCCCAACCACTAACTATACCATAGCAGATGGGTTGTTTTTATCATTTCAAACACTATTTTGTTTTAGGATCTGAATTGTAACACGAAGAATAATTTTTGTGCAGTTTTAATAGTAACAAAAACATATATATATATATATTTATATGTAGAGATTTTTGATATTGTTAACTACTATGTTTCTATCGGTCAGATGATTTAGTTTGTCTTTTTAGTTTGAATGAAAAAAAATTCATCAATTTTACAAAACAGATACATTTCTTACAACATTTTGTATAAAAGCAAACCCAAAGAGCAAAAAAATATTTATTCATTTCAGTTTATTCCTACTTCATTTACCATTTGGAGCCTTTGTACGTTTGTTTAGACTAATAATCTTTATCAAACGATTCAATGCAGAGGCGGTACGGATGCCGAGCGATGATGTTGGAAACGGTAGCAGCGGTTCCAGGAATGGTCAGAGGAATGTTAGTACACTGCAAATCGCTGAGGCGGTTTGAACAAAGCGGCGGTTGGATCAAAGCACTCCTTGAAGAAGCAGAGAACGAGAGAATGCACTTGATGACATTCATGGAAGTCGCAAAACCCAATTGGTACGAACGTGCCCTCGTGATCGCCGTTCAAGGCGTTTTCTTCAACGCATATTTCCTCGGATACATAATCTCGCCCAAGTTTGCTCACCGTATGGTTGGATACCTTGAGGAAGAAGCAATCCACTCTTACACTGAATTCCTCAAGGAACTTGATAATGGTAACATCGAAAACGTTCCTGCACCAGCCATAGCCATTGATTACTGGAGGCTCCCTGCTGATGCAACGCTTCGTGATGTTGTTATGGTGGTTCGTGCTGATGAAGCACATCACCGTGACGTTAACCATTATGCATCCGTAAGTGTGTTTTTTATTCTCTTGTAATGTTATTGGAAGGAGACAAAAATAATGTGTAACTGATGAATATTGTTTTCTTTGCAGGATATTCATTACCAAGGTCGTGAACTTAAGGAAGCTCCAGCTCCAATTGGATATCATTGAATTTATTTTTATCTCATTGAATAAGAAAAGAGTTTTGTCTTTTTTTTTTGTTCTTCAACGCTTTTGAGCTTCGTATTTTTACTATATATAAATATTCAGTCTCCAATTTAGTTTATTCGTTTCTGACATCTATTCTATTATTTGCGAAGAATTTTTTTGGAATCGAGTTCTCACGTTAAAAGTTAGAGTGGTTAATAACGTTTATACTTTTAATGATTAATAAGGGATTACAAGTGATTTTAAATTACTTTGTACAAACCCTGTATTGAATAACTTCTGATTTGGAAAATAATTTAAATAATTGATTGAATAACAAATTAACACAATAAAAAAATAACAAATTAACAAGAGAATTTAACAAAATCCCTTAAAACTCATTCAATACACCTACCTGCTTCTCTTTATTTGAGACTGGGCCTAGACCCATTTGTGAAAACTGAAACCTTCCCGTTTGGGCCTTTTAATATAAAGATTGACCGACCATAAAAATTCTACTTTTCTCTATATATGTATTATTCTGGTCAGATAGAATAAATAAAAGTCTGCGTTGATATCGAGAAATCGAGAGGCTAGGGTTTGTGATTCCAAGAGCAAAAGATGATCGAGGTGGTGCTGAACGACCGTCTGGGGAAGAAAGTAAGGGTCAAGTGCAACGAAGATGACACGATCGGCGATCTGAAGAAGCTCGTGGCGGCGCAGACCGGAACGCGAGCGGAGAAGATTCGAATCCAGAAGTGGTACAACATCTACAAGGATCATATCACTCTCAAGGACTACGAGATCCACGACGGCATGGGCCTCGAGCTCTACTACAATTAAGGTTTTCTCCCTCTCTCTTAGCGATTAGTTTTGTGTTTCGGGAATCGAATTGAATCTATTCTTGGCTTTTTTTGTTCTTAGAGTTTCGATTCAATTAGTTTTTATTACTCATGGTAACGCTACAATGGTCTTCTATGACATTGTTCTAGTGTTTTTTTATTCTATTTGAATTGATCGCGGTTTGATTGTTTAATTTGGTCCAGGCGAACCGGAGGTGCTGAGCAAAGGAGAGCAAGTGAATGTTGTTGATTTGCACACCCCGATTAAATAAAAAAAACAAAAGTATGTCTGTAAAATTGGCTAATTGGTTTTCTGATTATGTATTATGCTTTCGTAAACTAAAATCAAATGTGTGGTAATAAGCTACTCTTTCAACTTTTGTCTACGGTACTTTAAGAAGTCTCTTGGTGTTGTTCTCAAGTGCTTTATTTCTAAATGTTTCACATATGGTACGTAATTTCGATAGAGTCTCTCTTTTCCAACTTACTTGCGTTAATAACTTCATGTGTAGAGGTGTTTAACTGGTCTTTCTAGTGTCTATTTTTTGTTCAAACTCTGCATTCATTAATCAGTTTAAGGTCCAGTCTTCAACATTGGAGTTAGAGCTAAAGCTGATTCGTCACGGACGAGGAACATAAACAAAGGAACAAGATTGAAAAGATCTATTAAAATAAAAGTAAAAGATAGGGCAATTGTCAATAATAGCACCTTTTGAAGTTTATGTCTCAAAAATAGCACTAGAAGGAGAAAGTCACAAAAATGACATTCATTAAAGGGTAAAATATCCCTAATACCCTTGGTTTAAAATTAAATAAACAAACAAAAATAAATAAAAATAAATAAAATAAAAATTAAAAAAATTAAAAAAAGTTTTTTTTTTTATAGTTTCAGATTATATCTTTTCGGATTCGAAATTTTTATAATTTTTTTTTTCGAAATTGTTTTTTTAATTTTTTTTTCAAATTTTCTTTTTATAATTTAAAAATACTTTTTAAAACTGTTTTTAATATTTTTATTTTTTTTTAATATTTTTTTTATAAAATTTTAAACCCTAATTCCAAAACCCCACCCTTAACTTTAAACTCTAAAGTTTGGATTAATTAACCCAAGGGGTATAAGTGTATATTTACCTCTTTAATGAAACCTATTTTTGTGACTTTGAACCTCGAGTACTACTTTGGGAACATAAACTTGGTTTGGTGCTATCCTAGTCTTTTTCTCTAAAAGATACTATCAAACACTATTTCATTGATCTCAGATCGCGACTTTTTAGACTTCAGCAACCCGAACAAGGGTTTTGGGAATCTGCCTTTATAATCACGGATTCACGTCAGAGGTGGGTTTCGTGCCTTTATCAATGTCCGGTCCAGTTTTAAATAGGCTCATTCAATTTGCGGAAGAATGCCTGACCTAAAGCGACAAAATCTGACGATGAAAATGACGAGCTAAAGCCATATTTGAAGGAAAGTGTGCTTAATTTTTCAAGATATTCATTACGAAGAGGATATAAATTTAAGTGAACTCTAGGTCCGATCTTATATCGTTGAATTTATGTATGTCTTGTTGAATAAAATAAAATTTCTAGTGGGCTTTGGGTTTTCGGCTATTGGAATTTGTATTTATCTATACTATTAAAGTATAAACCCTAATAAGATTCAATCCATATGTTTTTAAGTTATTTACGTTCAAATTTGTATGCCACTGTTTTTTATATTATTTTAAAATTTATTTAGGTCATAATAAATACATACAATCACTGATACACCCAGTTGTTAATTATACGAGAAAAGTTGCTATTAATTTTCTCACATTCATGTGACATTAATCTTAACCGCCATTTTCAAAGATTTACCGTAAATTTTAACTTATAATGCAAAGGTAGTAATAAATATTTTTTAATATTATTGGCAAAAGTGAGGACATTTTAAATTGCCTGCGTCTTTAGTCTTTAGTTACACATGAAAAAATAAAAACAGAAAACTCGCTGGATCCTTTATTTAGGATATATGAGTCTTTATTTTCTTCTTTCCAGCCCACAAACCTTTCAAACATCTTATATATTAAAACATAAGTCACGACATTGATTCATGTGTGATTTTTTTTAAAATGGACTCTCACTAGAAATCAGTTATCATTCATTTATTACTAATAATATAGATTAATAATATATCATTCCTAATATAATATCGACTCCTAAAAATCCGGATTGGTTAACAAACTTACCTTGATTCATGTGTGATATTTTTTATTTGGATCATCATTTAAATTTTTTAATTAAATGTATTTCCTTAATGCTAATATATAATCTTTTAACTACTTAAATCATAATATAATTTGATATATTTTCATTTAAAATAATTTTTTTAACAAATGTGTTGAAAAACATTATAACAATATCTTAATTATCAAAAATTGTATATAAATATTTTCACTAGTTTTGTAATTAGTAATGAAATTAATGTTATTATAAAATTATATATATATATATATATATATCTTTTATAAAATGAAAAAGTTCTATCAAATTTTACTATTTTATAGTTATGTCTATCATTTTAAAATAAAACATTGTATTTAACTAAATATGATAAACTGATAAATTAATATATTTTATTTTCACAAACATTAAAAATTTATGCTATAAATATAATATGTTGGTAAAATGGGTTAACATTAGTAAATTAGATAATTCATGTATAAAATTAACTTATCTTAAAATTTTATATATATATAGTTATTATCTTAAATGAATAAACATAAAAAAATATTAATAAAGGAAATCCAGCGCTTTGAATTATAGATCAGGATCATAATAATTGAATAAAAATGATTTTAAAATATATATAATAAAAATATCAAATATATGTGATGATTTGAAATAATCAATTAACTTACAGCATGAAAATTATCAAATTTTTATATTTAAAGTAATTATATAAACATTTAAATATATAAGTAACTTAAAAAATATATTCTAATTATGTAAAATATATATAAACATGATAATTAATATCCGCACGGTTGTGCGGGTCTAAATCTAGTAATACTATTATAAAATCATCAATTATGAAAGAACTTTTATCCCTAAGAAATTTTACTGTAAAATTTAGGCTGTATGATATTTTGATTTAGCTATAACTGATGTAGTTTCAAAATTAATTACTACAATAATATATTTCCTACCACCAAAAAAATAGGAATTTAGAAAATAATTTTTTTTACGGTCATTTTTTATTTTTTGCTATGATAAAGCATGATTGGTGATTTAGAAAATATAAATTAATATTAAAGCTAAATTCAGCTCCTACAGTCCAACCAATCATCCCAAATGTAAAAGCCAGTTTTTTTTTAGATTTTAAATAAAAATTGTAAATTAGTATTTTGAAATTACTGTACATTATTATGTTACAAAATCATATTATATCGAAGAAGATAAATTATTTTAAATTATATAATTTATGAATTAGTTTATTTATAAAATATCTATTATGGCTCTTCTTTTGATCTAATAACCTATCTGTTATGGAGTAGTTTAGGTCAAAATAATAGCAATTTCAATTACCAATAAACTTAAGGGCTTATTTGTTAAATAGCCAAAAAAATGAAATTAGATTTTTAGGGAGAGAGTAGAGAGAGATAGGAAGAGAACGTAGGAGAGAGGAGATGTTTTTAGTTGGTTAATGAATTTTGTTTTTTTTTGTGTCTACTAGGTGCAATTACCCTAAACTTAATTAGTAGTATTATTGTTACCATCATCAAAATGGTAGATGAAAAGCAAAAGGACTTCCACATACAAATCTCTTCCCTCATCAATTATTAAACAAATAAATAAAAAAAATATTCATATCTAACACCAATGTTGGTATAAAAATATTTTGAATTTTCTGTATCTAAATAGATTCAAACTATATGTATAACAAATAAATTTAAATACATCACAATCAGTTGCCTACCCTCTATCTATCAATTGTTTTCTAATACAAATTATTATTTTAGACTTCAAAGATTAATCTAGTTTCGTTGCTCAAAAAAAAAGAAGATTAATCTAGTTTCATAGTATAAACTATTATTATTTGCTGCAATGTGTACCTCCTACATTTTCTAGATGTGAACAGATAATATGGACGAAAGAGTCATGGTGCCATGTTCGCCGTATCCCCCTATACATTAAAAGAGAAGTCACTTTAGTGATTTCTGCTAAGATGGCACTCATATAGAGCTTCTCAGAAAAACGTTATAATTTTATTGGATGGTTTTTTTGAATTTTTCTTTTTCATTTATTTTAATCAATCGCTTATGTAGAGAAGCCCAAAACTATTGTCGATTTCGTTAAACCCATATATAGCTAGGGGATAATAATTATCGATTTAGTTTAGCCTTGGGTACCCGTTCGGGTTTGGGTCGGATATTTCGGATTTTCGGGTATAGAGGTGTAGAACCCGTTCGGGTATTTCTGTACTTCGGGACGGGTTCGGGTATTTTTAGTTCGGATTCGGTTATTTCGGATCTGGTTCGGATATTTAGATTTAAAAAAAAAATTAAAATTTTCATTTCTCAAGTTTTTTATATTTAAAAATATAACTTTCAGTTAACTAATTTTTTCTTTAATAGATTGAATAGTTAATAGATTTGGACATAATAGTTAATAGATTTGGACATAACATTTTAAAACTAAAAAGGCAATAATTTAGTTATTTTTTTAAAATTTCGGATGTAACTTTTTGTTAATTTTTTAAATAAAAAACTTGACATGCATTTTAAGTGAGTAGCAAATCATTTTTTCGTAATTGTATGTATATCATATGAACTTAAAGTATGTGTACTATCAATATAAATATTTTATATAAAATGAGAGGTGTAAACTAAAAATATAAGGTTAATTATACATATGTTCGGTTATCTTCGGATATCCATTCGGGTTCGGGTATTATCCGTTCGGGTTCGAGTATCCAATCTCGCCTTATTCAATACCCGTTCGGGTATTTTGCTACTTCGGTTCGGATTTCAGTTCGGGTTTTGCGGATCGGGTTCGGGTGCCACTTCGGATATCGGGTAAAGTGTATACCCCTCCTAATTAGGTTGTTTGTTTTTAATAACTTAGCTTTCTAATATGGATTATTTGCGCAAGTTGAAATCATTAAATATGCAAATAACTTATTGACAAAATTTGTTTTAATAACTTACATTTCTAATATAGATTACTTGCGCAAGTTGAAATCATTAAATATGCAAATCACTTATTCACAATATGGATTACTTGCACAAGTTGAAATCATTAAATTTTATCGATTTAGTTTACCCTTGGGCAAGATTTAGAATTAAAACAAATATTAAAAAATTTCCTTATTATTCAAACAGTAAACTTGCGCATGTTGATATCATATTTATTATATTGCTTACAAAATATTTTAATGTTTCTAATTAGGTTGTTTGTTTTTAATAACTTACTTTTCTAATATGGATTACTTGCGCAAGTTAAAATCATATCATATGCAAATTATTTTTTGACAATACATATTTAATATCGATTAAGTTGAAATCATTAAATATGCAAATAACTTATTGACAAAATTTGTTTTTAATAACTTACCTTTCTAATATAGATTACTTGCACAAGTTGAAATCATTAAATATGCAAATCACTTATTCACAATATGGATTATTTGCGCAAGTTGAAATCATTAAATTTTATCGATTTAGTTTACCCTTGGGCAAAATTTAGAATTAAGACAAATATTAAAAACTTTCCTTATTATTCAAACGGTAAACTTGCGCATGTTGAGCGCATGTTGATATCATATTTATTATATTGCTTAAAAAATATTTTTATGTTTCTAATTAGGTTGTTTGTTTTTAATAACTTACCTTTCTAATACAGATTACTTGCGCAAGTTAAAATCATATTATATGCAAATCATTTTTTGACAATACACATTTAATATCTTTCTTTAAACGATTTTATTATTTATTGTGCAAAATATTAAAATCATTAATATGAGAATAAATCGACTGTATATATATAGGAGAGACCCAGGGTCATAAAATACAAACATTCTCTTTTCATTTTTTAAAGTATTATTCACAAATTTCTCCTCTCATACTATTAAGGTATTACGACAATGCTGCTTGTGTGCTAAGAAAAATGTGTTTAGACGTAAAGGCTCCTCATCTTTAGAACCCTGAACTCAACTCTTTGTGTCTTGTCTCCAAAAAGCATGTCTAGTCTATCTTTTCCATGTGTTGAATACTGGTAACGATAATATAATCTTCTTTTTTTTTTATATGTAGACCAGGTCGTGAAAGTGATAGTGATCCAGAAAACCTTGATTGAACATGCTGAGAAGCTTCGCCAAGTTAAAGCAGTTCTTGAAGAGGTTCTTTAGTACTTTCTCTCTCTTTGTTGAATATTGTCCGGGAAAGTATTACATAGTATCATTTAGTAATACTATATTATATCATTTTTTTGTTGAATATACTATCTTATAAGTAAGCTAGCATTATGCATTTTTTATTTAATTCATGAGGTCATTTTCTCACAGCAGAGAACCTTTTAGAATGGCGCAGGGAGGAAATTTCTCAGGGATATACAGGAAGGTTCAACTGAAGCCGCTGAAGTGGGATGGTGAAGGCGAAGAATAAAGACCTGTAGAGGTCCTTATGATTCTTAAATACGGTGGTGTTCTAACTCACGCTGGTAGAAAACATGTGTTTACATACTCTACCATTTAATTTGTCATTGTTATATATATATATATATATATATATATATATATATATATATATATATATGTTTTCTAAATATGGAAGAATTGTTTAACTTATTGACGTTTAACATCAATTGCCATATAATCTAACGAATATTACAAATAACATTTTATGGAAACTATTCTCGAAATTATTGAAAGACTAATAATGTTTTATTTATTACTTTTAATATTTATAACCTATAAAATAAAATGAACGAAATTTTATATAAGATAATTATAATAGTTTTATCCTCTACTTGATGAACTGTGTTCGAATATAATTATATAATAACTATTTTAAATATTACAAAATCCAAAAATATTTATTAATATTATTTTTAAATTATTTATCGTTGTTTAAAGAATAAATTTATCATAATTTATAAAATGCTTACAAAATGCAAGGTAAAGTTGCACTTTCAAGAGTTAAATCGAGATCTGGATTAAAAATCCTAATAACTCGTAAAGAAGGGAAGCCGAAGACAAAAACATTGAATGTTGTCTACAAACAAATTTTTCAGAATATTCCGTAGTCACGATACGTAATTTTAATCTACTTTTTTCAAATACAAATTTTAAAATATATTAACTGTTACAATTATTTATTTTTTGTATTTGCCAGATGGGTTGTGATGAGTTAGGAGACCGATGACGGTATGTCAATTTAATATTATTTCATGTTCAATAAAATTTAGAAATTTATAAATGTATCAAATAATGTTAACCCGTCAAATTGCTTACAAAATTTATTTAATTTTTTGCACGTTTCTAATTGAATTTGCTTTCTTTATCGAGAAATATACTTCATAATTTATATTATTTATGGATAATATTTTGATTTTTATTATATTTTCTTTTAATATGTCTACATAAATGTTTGTTTTTTATTTATGGAAAAATAGTATTATTTGCCTAAAATAAAGAATTACGAAACATATACAATACAATTTTAATTAATGATAATATAAAATCTGTTACTTCTGAAACTATACACTATTTATTCTATTTTTTGAATGAAAGTATCTTCGCAAACACACAAAATATTTTGTGACGTTGCAATTATACATACACACAATATCTACCTCTTCATACTGACGTTCATGTGTTCCCTTTCGTGAGGTACGGATCGAGAGAGAACACAGAGTGCAGACCGATCATGGTCTTATGTCTGCACATGGTGCGGGCCGGTCACTTAGTATTATTTAAACGCCTATATCGCTATGAATATCCAATAATTTTTTTCTTTTTGGTAAAATATCCAATAAATTTTTAAACAACCATAACGATTTAATTATCAGTATAAGTATTTAAGAATACAATAATCTCTCCATTATCGATATACATATGTCAAAGTATTTTCATATAAAATTTCGTTCATTTTATTTTATAGGTTATAAATATTAAAAGTAATAAATAAAACATTATTAGTCATTCAATAATTTCGACCATAAATTTTTTTCTTTTTAGTGCGTTAATGAAGGGATTTTACATATCCCCTATATATTATTTGAGAAGCATTGCAACATTTTTTTGTAGCCACGTGTCATCACTAGAATGATTCTTAGAATCCTTAGAGAAATAGGTTGGTCCATTTAAATATATAATAAGTTTTTTATTAAACCACAATATATACATTATTAATGTGATTTATTATTTCCTTAAATAAGATTACGGAATTGCCTAATGTGACTAAAGTATATATGACAATTAATGATTTTGAATAATAAAGATTTGATAAAAATAAGTGTGTATTATAATTATATTTGTTTAATTTTAAGCTATTAAAATAAATCAAACAATCATAGTAACGATATAATAAAAATTAAAAAAATTATTTATATATTATATTTTTAATTTTTAAAAACGAGTATAAATTACTAAAACTGTTAAAAGTTTCACATTCAAATTTTGTGATCTATGATTTAAACTTTTGTTATGACATGATACAAATAATTGAAAAATAATATAAGTTAAAAGTCTCATTTAATAAGTATCAATAATTAAAAATATATAAAAATATGTATCATTTTAAATTAAACTATATGCCATATAAAAATACATAAATATCGTAATTTTGAAATTTATTTTGAACATTTTTTTTGATAAAAAATTTGAAAAAATATTGACAACTTAATTTTTTAAAATATTATAAATTACTTAAACCATTATTCCCACAGTGAAAATTTTGTTATCACTAATTTAGACTTTTTGCTATAATAGATACAAATGATTAAAAAAAATATGAACAAAAAGCATCATCTAACAAATATTAATATTAACATATACCATATATATGTTACTATCATTTAAATTTAATTATATATCATATCAAATAGGAAAAAATATTTTTTCGATTTATTAAATTTATTTATATGTTCGCACCAATTTAATAATATAAGTAGTAGATAATGACTTTTTAATTATTCAATATATATTTATTATTTCATAATATGTTATAAACATATAATATATAAAATAATTTTCATATATAATGTTTATCCCGCGCAAGGCGCGGGTCTTAACCTAGTGTCAAAGTATTTTCGGATACGACAAAAGCATAGTAAACTTTGCTTCTCATTATTTTCGTATACTATATTCGTATTTGAGATATATAAGGAATCCACAGAAAAGTCATTTGGTGGGACACTCTGACGTGGCATTGTCAGTGTTTATAATTTTATCATCTTAAGAATTTACATGACCGCTCATCAACGAGATAACGTAATCCCACCGTTCTCATCCAGCCACGTAAGCAGTTAACGCGGCTGTCACGCATACCATCCTTGAAAAGCCGTGAGGTTAGCTTTTTTCTCTTTTTAACTCTGTCCTTGATAGTATTTAAGCGAACGAGTAGCGTGGACAGAAGACACAAGATCGAAATCGACGAATCGAGACAGAGCCATCTTCCACGTGTCATGGTTGTAATCAACCGCATCAAACAGTTTGTACCACGTGGATTTTTTTGATAAAAAAAGAACAGTATACATGAATATTACTGTTTTGTCTATTTATCGACTGTCATTAATATACATGAGTCCAGACGATTGACCAAATTTCTTTTGCTACTACTTTAATTACAGAATCTAATATATCAACGTGGGCCCTAATACACGTCACACTCACTCATTTTACGTACTCGTTTTTTTTTTTTTTCATATAAAGAGATTAAGAAACAAATATAAGTCTCAATGTAACCCACAAAGTCTCAACAACTGTAGAAAAGAAACAACAACAACAACCTTCTTCAAATCTCTAACTTTCTCTGCCTCAAAATTCACCTAACTCGAACTTAACAAAACAATCACACAAAGGCAAAGAGAGATGCTTCTACATGTTTCTTCTACCTTTCTTCAAGCATCTGTAGCTGTAGGAGAGTTCTCAGGTGTCTTCAAAGCCGGAGCTGTTTCATCTGGTTTACTGCCCTTATGTTTGTCAACAGCTACACGAAACTCTTCCACGATCGTTGGGTCTTTGAACTTGAGTGCAAATGGAGAGAGACCATCTCTGCCTTCACTATTCACACAGGCGAATGTGATTCCTTTCTTGTCCATGCTCGCAAGTTTCATTTCAGGGTAGAGACTCGCGTTTAAGATCAACCTGTAGTTCCTTTTAGCTCTCATGGACAAGCCTCGCTTTACCACCGTTACTTGAGACGTTTACCTTGACTTCTCCTTTACCACGCTCTCTCCATCCTCCGTCTAGATACTCAAACATGATGGAATCAGCAGAGAAGGCAGCTTCCTCGTTCTCTTCTCCTGTTTCTACTGAAACCTCTTGCTTTGGAGGAAACCCACTACTACCTTCACTCTTCTTGGTAATGGATGCACCGAAAAGAGAAGGGTTGTTGCTGCTTGGAAGGCCGAAACCAAAGGGATATCCAGAACCATCACCAAACGAGAACTTAGGACCGGAAGAGTCTGTACTGGCGAGCCCGGTGAACGCGTTTTTGATGGTTGAATGCTGTTGGAACGAACTCAAAGAGCCATTATTATCACCGTTCTTGTCTGCTGCTTCACCTTCGTTTTCTTTTCCCTCAGTCTGATCACCACCTGATTCCTCAGTTCGGTCTGTTCCTTGGACCGTAGTTTGGTCAGCAGATGTCTTTCCACGCTCGTTATCATCCTCAGCAGATTCTTTAACATCATCAACCTTCTTACTCTCAACCTCATCACCGTCCTCATCGTTATCAGTTTACTTTTGATTGTCCTCAACAACAGCTTCAGCTGGAGTCAACTTAGACTCAACCACAGTGGCTGAAGCAGGTGCAGTAGTAGTAGACTAGTAGGGAGCAGTTGAATTCCAGCAAAGGGATTGCTCGTTGCTGCAGGTGGTGCAGCAGAAGGCTCTTTACGCTTGATTCTAACGATTCTCCTACTAGCCAAAACCTCATCACTGGCCTTCTTGAAAGTCCCACTCTCAAAGTCAGCTGAAACATCCTCATCATCATCTGGATTCTCACGAGAGAGCTGCTTCAAAGCACCTCTCTTTTTAGAAGGTGGCTGTGCGCTTTTTGAGTCTCCCATCTGAAAAAAACGGAGGAGGAGGAGGAAAATAAACCGAATTGCCGGAGGGAGGAGTGAAGTGCGGGTCTCTGGCGAGAGAACGTACTCGTTTTTTATGTCAATAAATTTATTGAAAGTAATTTTGTTTCAACAAAAAATTAAGATTTTCTGTTTCAACTTATAGATAATTTTTATATTATAATATAACTTTTACTTATCGGATATTGTATAACCAATCAATTAATGTAAATTTATAATTGTTTGAATTTAACTTCTAAATGACATTTTTTATATTGAGAAATGAGAGAGTTAGGGCATTTTTAATTGAAATTTTCCGTAAAGTAATGGACCATACAATTAAATACGTATATATAATATATACATATATATATCCATTTTTTTAATTCTCTTTTGGAGATGCTTTTAGGGGTGAACATCAAGTAGATGTGTGCAAAGCCACAGGAAGAAGAAAGATTTCTGATGATGTGCTAGAGGAGATGAGGAGGTATATGCTTATGGCAACAGATCAAGATAGGTTAATAAGAATTAAGAGGATTCGATCATCAGCTGATGAAGCGGAGAAAGATCCTTTTGTTCAAAAGACGATGCTGCGTATGGAATCCAAGCCTATCTTTACTACGCAGATTGATATTGGGAAAGGACCTGTTTTTGACCTTGACCTTAACGTACCTCTGGATTCAAATGTTCATGAAGGAAGGAAGACAGAGAAACTTATGGCTTCTGCTATTAATGCTAACAGAATTGGGAGTTTCTTTCAATATAAAGAGAAGACGTGTTTGTCAGATGAGAATGATAGGGCTGGTAAGATGAAGGCCATAGTTTGCTCTGCTCAAGGGTCGACTATGGGATTAAAACTGGAGGAGCCTAAGGACCTTTCATTCTGTGTTGGGAGAAATCCTACGGAATATGGTGCGGGACCTTCGGGTAGCAAACCATCCGGGGTTTCTCATAAATCTTCAAAGCAGAGAAGAAGGCCTTACATTAGAAAGAGACAAGAGCAACAAAAGGCTAACTCTAGCATCCTGCAAGAGCTGTATGGAATGGGAGAAGGAGCTCAGCAGGCTGGAAACAAGAGAAAGATTTCTGGAGATGAGATGGAGATTCAGAACGCTGCTCGGCGTAAAGAGTCAAGGGTGATCCCGAGTAAGGGATCGCCGAAGTCCCGATGAGCATAATTTGCTGGAATTGTCAGGGACTGGGGCGGCCTCAGGACCTGACGATTCCTCGCCTCAAGGAAATGCGTCAAAAATATTTTCCAGAGGTGCTTTTTCTGATGGAAATTATGCAGTGTAGAAATGTTTTGGTTGATTTACATGTATGGCTAGGGTATGATCAGGTTTTTACGGTGGATCCAGAGGGTCACGCGGGGGGTTTGGCAGTTTTTTGGAAGAAATCTGTGAAAATTAATTTTCTTCATGTAAGTGAAAACCTTCTGGATACCATAATGCAGTTTGGGGATGTTTCCTTTTATGCTTTGTGTGTATATGGGCCGTCTACCGTGTATAGCAGAGGAGAGTTATGGGAAAAACTTACCAGGTTAGGTGTGAATAGGAGAGAAACTTGGTGTGTCTTTGGAGATTTCAATGATATTCTGCACAATGGGGAAAAGATTGGTGATGTTTGGAGATCTGATGACTCTTTTGCTCCTTTTAATCAAATGATAAAGGCATGTGATCTGGAGGAGATTCAGGCGCATGGAGATGGTTTCACTTGGGGTGGCAAAAGATATGATTCTTGGGTTCATTCAAGACTTGATCGGTGTTTTGGGAATAAAGCCTGGTTCAGAAAATTTCCTTGTTCTAATCAGACTTTCATGGATAAAAGAGGATCTGATCATCGGCCAGTGCTCATTCACCTTATCGAACCTCAAGATTCTTACAGAGGAAACTTTAAATTTGATAAAAGACTTTTGGAGGTTGATGGGGTTAGAGATAATGTGGCTAATGCATGGGATTTTGCAGGCAGTTATCGTAATGCGTCTGTCTCTTTTAGGTTGAAAGCCTGTAGAAGATCCCTTAATGGATTGAAGCACGCTGCAAACATCAACTCAAGGGATAGGATTTCTCAGGCTCAGATTGCGTTAGAACGGGAACAATCTGTGCTTCAACCTTCCATAGCTTTTATTCATTATCTTAAGAGAGAGTTGATTAGAGCGCAAAGAGATGAAGAAATTTTTTGGTGGCAGAAGAGTAAAGATAAATGGCTAAATGGAGGGGACAGAAATACTTCGTTCTTCCATAATTCTGTTAGATCTTCTAGAACAAGAAATTTCATTGTCAAGTTGATTAATGCTGAAGGGGTTGAGGTTTTCTCGGAAGCGGCGAAAGGAGAAGTTGCAGTGGAATTTTATCATCAGCTGTTCCGATCGTCAAATCCTTCCCCTTTCGATACTTGGTTCCATGATATGTCTCCTAAAGTCTCTTCGCAAATGAATTTGGATCTCGTTAAGGATGTATCTGCTTTGGAAGTTAAGGAGGCTGTCTTTTCCATCAATCCATCGAAAGCTCCAGGGCCTGATGGTATGTCTGCACTTTTCTTCCAAAGGTTTTGGGACATTATAGAAGAACAGTTTGTTAAAGAGGTTCAATTGTTCTTTAAGCATGGCATTCTCCCAAGAGAATGGAACTATACCCACCTTTGCTTGATCCCAAAGTTACCTAATCCTCAGGCTGTTTCTGATTTAAGACCAATAAGTCTTTGCTCGGTGGGGTATAAGACGATATCGAAGATACTGGTCAGACGAATGCAACCATGGCTTAAGGAGATCATCTCTCCATCTCAATCAGCTTTTGTTTCGGAGAGACTTATGACTGATAACATCACGATCGCACATGAAATGGTTCACTCTTTGGGCATTGATGATGATATAGCTTCACAGCAGATGGTTGTAAAGACAGACATGTCAAAAGCTTACGATCGTCTGGAGTGGGGTTATTTGAGATCGTTAATGTGTGCCTTAGGTTTTGACCAAAGATGGATTTCCTGGGTTATGAAGTGTGTTTCATCGGTGACGTATTCAGTTTTGATTAATGATCAACCTCATGGAATGATCACACCTCAAAGAGGACTCCGTCAAGGCGATCCTCTATCTCCTTTCCTGTTTATTTTATGTACGGAAGGCCTCGTTCATCTTATGTCCAGAGCAGAACGCGAGGGGCGTATTTTGGGAATGAGGTTTGGTGATCATGGACCTTCAATAAATCATCTGCTGTTTGCAGATGATTCTCTATTTTCGTGCAAGGCAAACGAGGTCGAAAGCTTGGAGTTATTGTCGGTCCTTAACAGTTATGGAAAGGCCACAGGACAGGTGATCAATCATGCCAAATCCTCTATCATTTTTGGGAAAATGGTTAAGAAGGAAGTCAAAATCAAGATCAAAGAATGTCTGGGGATCGTAAAAGAGGGAGGAGAAGCAAAGTATTTAGGCCTGCCCGAAGTTTTAAAAGGTTCTAAAGTCAAGCATTTCTCCTATATCAAAGAACGGTTGTGTAAAAAAATCTCTGGGTGGCATGCGAGAACCTTATCCCAAGGAGGCAAAGAAGTATTGATTAAGGCTGTCGCCTCTGCTCTTCATGTGGCTGCTATGTCGGTTTTTAAATTCCCTAAAACCCTTATAGCAAGTCTTCATAGTGCCATGGCGACTTTCTGGTGGTCTTCAGATGAGCATAAAAGAAAAATTCACTGGTTGAGTTGGGATAAATTGTGTCTACCTAAAGAGCAGGGGGGAATGGGATTCAGAGACCTTGAGTGCTTTAATCAAGCGTTGTTAGCTAAACAGGCGTGGAGGATCATTGATGATGATGATTGTTTGATGTCTCGTGTTATGTGTGCTAAATATTTTGAGAACAATAACTTCATCAATGCTTGTTTAGGACGAAGACCGTCGTATTATTGGAGAAGCATCATCTTTGCCAGGAATCTCTTAAAGCAAGGTATGAAGCATTTGGTTGGAAATGGACAGACCATTAATGTGTGGTCGGAACCTTGGTTGGAAGATGTGAATGGTTTATGCAGACCCCCGTTGAGAAGACAGAGGCTCTTTAATGTGAATCTAAAAGTGGCAGATGTGATTAACCATCAAACGGGGGGATGGGATGAAAGAATAATGGAAGAGATCTTTGTGCCTGGTGACATAGCGATTTTGAGAAGAAACCAACCTATGTCCCTGGAGAAAGATTCTTGGGTGTGGCGTCATACTAGAAGTGGGCTTTATTCTGTTAAAACAGGGTATGATCTAGCTTTTCAGAATCTTCATAAGGTATTGATTGGTGAGCAGTCTGTTTGCCCATCAATTAACCCTCTCAAGGAAGATGTTTGGAAACTTCCAACTTCATCTAAGATTAAAGGATTTATATGGAAAGCTATTTCTGGAGCAATTGCTGTTTTCGACCGTTTACAGGATAGAGGCATGAAATCTGATATCGTTTGCCAAACCTGTGGAGCAGATGGAGAATCAGTAAACCATGTCTTGTTTCAGTGTACTTTTGCAAGACAGGTATGGGCGCTTTCGGGTTTTCCTATCCCAAGAGGAGGTTTTGATGATGGTTCACTCTTTGCCAACATCAACTATCTCTTGGTTAATTGGAAAAAACGGAAAGAGTTGTTACAAGTAACAAAAAAATTTCCATGGATGCTATGGTATCTATGGAAAAATAGAAATGCCCTGCTGTTTGAAGGTGTTCTTTTTCCTAGTGATCAGATTTGTAGCAAAGCTTCTGAGGAAGCTGAGTTATGGTATGCTGCACAAGATATGGATGGAAGATGCTTTGGGGCTCATAGGGAGCCTACTTTGATGGAGGCGGCTGTATGGAAAGCTCCCCCAAGAGATGTGTTAAAATGTAATGTTGGGGTTGTGTGGGGGAAGAAAAAGAATATTGCTGGTGCTGCGTGGGTTTTGAGGGACTCAAGAGGAGATGTTCTCCTTCATAGTCGCCGATCGTTTGCTCAGGTTGATTCAAAAGATTATGCTCAGTATCTAGGTTTGGTCTGGGCGGTTGAAAGCATGGTTAGTCATAGATGTCTGAGAGTTCACTTTTCATTTGAAGGAGGGTGTTTTGTTAATGCAATTAACAGACCCAAAGCTTGGCCTTCCTTCAGGTCTAAAGTGGTGGAGATTAGAAATATTCTCAGGAATTTTTTGGTATGGAGGGTGGAAAATGAGTCGTTTGCTGCGAACAGGGAAGCTCGGAATATAGCTATTACTGCTTTAAAAGATGTTTGGTTTCAGTCTTATGTTGCAAGGGGCCTTCCCAGATGGTGTTCTTAATGTTTTGTGCTGTTGTTGTTGTTATAAGTTTATACTTTATGGACGTATATGTGTATGTTTAAACCTGATCTTTTGGTTATTTCAATGGAAAATCTAGTGAAAAAAGGGGTGAACATTAGAGTTGAAAAATAAAAAGAAGTTTTGTAATACAGGGAGAAGCAATTCCCCATTGGCAGCTAAATGCAGGCCCCACATTCTCAGAAGTTCCGTGACCGCGACTTGAGTGAAGAAGGTCCCACATGCATTTTCCTTTTTTTCTCATCTTAACCGTTGAGTTTTGATTCAATCAACGAATCAGATCAATCTGTCGGGTGCCAACTCAACACCATTTTATTTTTAAAGTATTTCGGGATAACGCTTTCTGCCAATTAGAGTGTGACTGGTAAAAAAGTAGAGTAATTAGGTGGAAATAAAAGGCTGAATGAAAAGTGGAAAAAATGTATTACGCTCATTCTCGCTATATTTTAGTGGAGGGAGGCATTACACTGCTTTATAGCTTTTCATCAAAACCGATGCATTTTTCTCTTACTTGCCTTTTTCACCTGACTGGTAAAGAAAAGTTGGAATGAGAGTAAAATTAAAATTCAGAGTAAAATTTTACTCCAACAAGTACATACAGTCAAAGCTTTAGAATTACAAAAACATAGAGTTAATTTGCTGAATGACTATATTGGATAAAGAATATTGTAGTAAGAAAATAGAAAGAGATAGGATAAAAAAGAAGTTTACTCTATAGATAGAGTATCATTGGAGTAACAACCCATTTTATTATATAATTATTTTATTTTATAAGAAAAAATAGAGTAAATCATTAGAAATGATTTCTTACAGATTTACCGTTTACGTTTACGCTTACCTCTTCTTAAACGATTAAAATATAGAGACAATTATAGTGAACAAAAAAAATATAGAGACCATTATATCTCCTTATTACTTATACAAAAGCAATTTTAAAGGTCTTTTCACTATGTTGATCAGTGGAAAAAAAGAGACACAATTTTAAGAGTAACATTATGCGACTGATTTTTATATCCTAAAAAAAGGATTTCTATAAATGGAGTCGTCATGTGTATAACATTATGTTACTAATTTGTTTGTTTATATGTTTTGTATATAACTCTTAATAGGGACCATTTCTGAAATAGTGTAGTGTGATATAAAACTGTGTATATCAATCTATAAGTACTAAAAAAATACAAAAAATAAAATCACGTGTTATCTAGTCCATCTCAGCCAAGTAATGCAATTCAAAGGTCTCTAGATGTGAAGTGATCTCACACATGTCATTTCTACAATTATTTTTACCAAAAAATAAGACATCGCATAATAAAATTAATGATATGGCCCATAATTAAAAGGGACATAGACAACTACATTTAATGGCAATTTTAATTTTTGGTAAGTTTTGGTAAGTTTTGATAATAGAATAATAGCTCATAAATCATCATTAAATTAGAACTATTCAAATATGTCATTAAATAATACGATAAAGAAAATATATAATATTTTAGAATTTTGGAATATTATTTAAATATATTTTTATAATCATAAATTTTTACTATTAAACAATATTTTCAAAATTTTATACAATCTTTTAAATTTTTTTAATGCAGTATCATTTGTTAGTTTTATATTTTGATATTTAAAATTTTAAATATTAATTTTACTTTACACAAGCTAATTTAATATATCTTAACCAAAATAAATAAATGAAAATATATCTAAATTATAATTTTAAATATAACTTAAATATAATTTTAAATAAATCAAATTATTTATTTTATCTTAATACTATGTTTAATTAAATTAGTATTTAGTATTTATTTTAAAATATTGGTTTAAAAATAATAAATTCTAAAATATTAACAAATATTTATTTTTAATATAATTTAAATTTAAAATTTAATCGCTGCACATGGTATAGGAAAACACCTAAAACTGACATAAGTAAAGACATATTAAGAATAAAATTTGGTGTTCCTATTTTCCACTAAGAAAATGTTATTTTCCTAAAATACTTGGCGATTGTCAATCATATCATTAGAGATCAAAATTTCTGTTATTAATTAATACTTATAAAAATCTTTTTAAGTTTCCTAATCTCTTCAGTTTGTGTATTAATTGAAACTCAATCACGCAATACTTGCATGACAATTTCGAGAGCAAAATGTTTCCAAATTACTGCATGATTGAAACTAATATAATATTTCATTGAATATGGAATTAATGTAGGATGAGATTAACCACATACAGGATTGCGTGATTGAGCATTTAATTCGGTTTATACACCTTCCTTTGGCAGACTTTATCGATAATTTTGTCAGCACCGTTATTTAACTATGTGAATGAACAATTATTCAATAGAGATAACACTTTTTTTTGGTCAAAAAGATAATACTTTTGTTTTGCTAATTTTAAGTATTAATCTCACCAGTGTCTTAACCAAATAATTTATCCTTATATTAACATATGTTTAATTAGTTACAGAATTTTTCAGTTATATCAATCTGACTAACTTTTCCATCTAACATAGAAATAATCAAATATACTTTTTTTTTTGTTTCTCAAACAGATATTTATTTATTAGAAAATTAGATAAATAAAAGTTTTAATAGCTAGGAATGATAGGATACATAAACGCCATAATTTTGATTTTCTTTTACTATTAGATTCTAAGAATTAAAATTTCAAAGATAAAAACGGAAAATATTATTATTTTTCATGGTCATTTGACGTTTTTATGGTTTTGGTAAATTATAAAGGGAAATCTGTTTTTTTAGAGCAAAAAAAAGGTAAATATGTCCCTTTAGACTAATATGTACTACTTTATGTCCTATTAGACTAATTTTTTTCGAAAATGGCAGTAATGCCCTTAAAATTGTAATTTTTTTAAAAAGATAAATAATGAGTTCGACAAGCGGGATCGATCGATCCAGCTTTACAAGTTACAGTGGATCGATCGATCCCGATAATGATTCAGAACAAAAAAACGCGAAATATATACTGATCGACCTGGTCCATTTCACTCGATCGGCGAAGGTCGATTCTTTACAGATCGACCGATCCACTAAGGATAGATCGATCAATCCTGTGCCCAGGAAAGAATCCCAAATCGATTTTTTTGGTTTTGTATGATTATATCCGGGTTGATTCCCACTTGATTTGAACCGACCAAGCATGATTTCAACTCTTTAAGCTCGATTTCTCTGGGACGAAACCCTTAATTTCCCATTCACGAACAAAGGGGGAGAAAATCAAATTCTCACCCAAAGTTCGTTAACCCTAACTCACTCAATTCTCTGATTTGGACGATTATTTGGCCTAACTCATACGATTTCGTGAGCTTTTTACGAATCTATCACTCTTTAGTTTGTTCTGCAAAGGTATGAAACTCTATCTCCACTTCTTTTTAGAGTTTGAAAATAGAAAGGTAAAAGGTAAATTTTTTGAGTTAGTTAAGATATTTAGACTTCAATCATGTGTTAAGGTGATGATTAGAGAAGATTTTGTACACAATCATGGTTTAAATCATATTTTTGGGATAGATTTAGGAATTTTAGGTTTTTGTTATTAATAGATATATGCTGTATTGTTTTCAAATTTCAGATATGGAGTTGGAGTTGCCTAATCGTTTATACGGTGAGGGATTGGAACCTCAGGTTAAGAAGATTAATAACAGCTGCCGACTAAAACTTCTCGAGTTGCTAAAAGAAAAAATGGAACCAGAATTCGATGAAGTTATGAAAGATCCCATTTTTTCACAGATTATGGTTATCCAGAAGAATGATCTGAAGTTTTCGGCGAGGTTGGTACACTCTTTCTTGTGTAAGGAGTTGATGACAAGCAAGAGACATGAGAAGTGGTTCACTTTCGCTAGGAGACCTATGCGTTTTGGATTGCATGAGTATCATGCTGTCACTGGTCTGAAAGTGAAGCGAGAGAATAACAGTGGGCTAGTGACATGGAAAGACGATAATGGTTTTTGGAGCAAGCAGATAAAGACAAATGGAAAAATAAATTTGCAGATCATAAAAAAGAAGCATTTGGAAGAGAGCAATACCTAGACTTGGGTTGATAGGGTGAGACTGATATATCTTTGCGTTATTATGGGTGTGGTGATGGGAAAGGATGAGAAGGTGAATATCCCGCATCTTTACATGAAGTTGGCGATGGATTTGGAGAAGCTTCAGAATTACCCATGGGGTCTGTATTCGTTTGATTTCCTTCTGAAGCAAATTGATAAAACAAGGCATAAATTAGAGCAGAAAGAGGGGTATCTGATGGAAGGATTCTTGTTTGGTTTCCAAATTTGGATAATGGAAGCTGTTCCTGCTTTAGGAGAGATTTGTGGCACAAAAATCAGTAAAAATTTTACAGGTCCACTGTGTGGTAATTGGAGAGGATGTGCAAAATGTTCTTATGAAGATATCATTGGCGTTGAGAACTTATTCCCAGAAAACGTAAGCAATTTTTTTTCAAATTAAAATATTTATTGTCTTGTTCACTTTACTAATGATTTGATTGTTTGTAGGGGATTTTGCATTCATTCATGGAATCCCACATAGATGGAGTGGTCCTTTTGGCAACTGATTTTGTACAGAAGGATGAGAAGAAAGATGAAAGAGTAGATCATATTTTAGATATGATCAATAGTAAACATGATTGGAACAATCATGTTTGGGGAGTAAAAGAAGCTACAAACTCTGAATTTGAGGAATCTGGCGAAGAGAAAGGAGATGATCAAAGAGCTGATACTGAGAGAGGTGAAAATAGTCATGTTGCAGGGAATGTTGATGGCACAGCTGATGTTTCGGGAAGAAACAAGAGAAAGCATGCAGACCGAGGAGCAGAGTCAAGGAAGAAGAATGTTTTGTGCCACCTAGCTGCTTCATCAAAAGGAAATATTGACACAGATATGAAAAATTTCTTGGAGGATCTGGTACAAGCTTCTTTTACTACTTTTGGGGAGAAATTCTGTCAGCAGTTCTCGGACAGGTTGGGTAAGATTGAGACTGAGGTTACACAACTCAGGACAGCTTCAGAGAGAACTGAGCAATTTGAGACCGTTGTAACCGACAGATTGGGGAAAATTGAGGCTGAGGTTACACAGCTCAGGACAAGTTTAGTGGTGACTGAATTGGTGGGAAAGAGTGATCAAGCAAGCGGTCCTAGCTTGACCAAAATCAACAGTGGTCCTAGCACCAGCAAAAAAGGCACTGCTCCATCAAAGAAAAAGGTAACTACTAAGAGAAAGAGTTAAAAGTTGTTGAAAGCTTGGAACTAGGCGATGGAATGTAGGTCTTTGAAGCTAGGTTGTTAGAACTTGGAATGAGGCGGTAATATGTATTTGAAACTTGTCGTTTATGTAATCACTATATTTAATGTAATATGTATTTGGAAGTTTGTATGTTTATTATGGATTTCGAACTTGGCGTTTATGTCTATTCTCTGTTTTGAACATGAAATTTGTATGTGTAATTTGTAATTGTACGTGTTTGTCAACAGGCTGTAAAAAACCAAGAGTTAAAGACTGCTGATTCGTGTGTCAATTTACCTCGTGCAAAAGTTACTCAATCATCAGCTAGTGATCTTAGTATGGGTACACAAGAGTTTTTGGAAAGTTGCATGAAGAACCTTCCATTAGACACATTTGTGAAAGGTTTGAATCCTTCTCAAGCTAAAGTCGAAGATTCATTGGATTGGTTGGAACTTCCAAAATCATTGAAGCAGCCAACAGATTCATTGGAACTTCAAAAATCATTGAAGAAGCCAGCGGTCCGATTAGATGACCGAGATATAGAGCTAGACGGCGAAAATTTCCCTGATCGCTGCTTGGTGTTTGTGCATCCTGCAGATTTTAAGAAGATGCAGGACTGGCAAGATACACGAACGTATGTTATTCCTTTGTATATATCATTCGGTTGATTGTCTTAATAATTGACATCTCTACCATTGTATTTTGTTTACAGAGCTATACAGATTGGTCCTTCTATGTTAGACGGTGATCTAGCCGGACGTATTATGTCTGCCAGCAGTTGGCTTAAAAACTACGTAAGCATTCGACTGGTTATTTCTATAAAATGTTACCTATTATATTATTGGATACATTATAGATTTGTCTTTGTTTTTGTAGGAAATTGATGCTATAATGTATGTTTTCCGGGAAAGAACAACATTGAAACGATGGAACGTAGACCGTGTTGCTTTCATGACATGCGTCTTTAGCGACCTCATTGCTAAGGATTACCAGAATTTCTGTAAGGGTATTAAGAAATACACTATGGATCCATTACTACTGCAATACGGTAAAGGTGAACTGCCTTCCCATGGAAAAACACAGATGTTGTGGAATGTCGATGTGGATCGGATGTACGTTCCTGTCTGGGTCAATTGCAACCATTGGATTGCTTTATGCATCAGTTTTGTGACTAGGAATATCCAGGTGTTTGACTGCGGGGGTAAAAAAAAATCAAGGAAGTGGAAGCTTTCGCGCAGCTTATTCCTCGGATTGTCAAGGCCGTGCAGTCATTGACAATACAGAAGCATTTCCACATCACTCCGTACAATGTTTTCTATGTACCTATGAGTGGTCTTAACCGACTTCAATGTCATTGTGGTGTGTACACTATAAAACACATCGAATGCCACGTGCTTGGGTTGGACATATCTATGGTGAATGATGAGAATATCTGGGGAGCTCGGATAAAGATTATGTGGGATCTATGGGAAGCAGCTAATGATCTAGAACTGATTGAGAGAATGTCAAAGTATGAACCTATTAAGTGTAGTAAGCCTGCCGAGTATGTTGAGATTGATGATTTATGATTTATTGTTGGTTATGCTTTTTTTAACTTATTTTGTAATGATTTTAGGAGTTTGTGTTATAATGGTTTTTTTCTATATAGAGTACTTGATCTTACAAAATGAAAGACAACATTATCAATTACGATCGTTCGGCAAAACCTCGATCGCTTTCAGATCGATCGATCTGTATTTCAGATCGATCGATCCCGCACCCTGAGCATTATGCAGAACAAAGTTACTTGAAATCAAGCAAAAGAAGTTTGGAAAAGTTTCACTAAATTGTGAAGAACACAGCAAAAAAATCTACTATATTGGCATCTTGCAAGTTGCTCTATTATGACCACCAAGACCACATCTACTGCACTTACGAGACTGACCCGCCTGTGATCCTTATGATGATCGGATTTTGTCTTCAACAGTTTCATATCTGCGTTTTCTGTTTCTTCCAAGAGATCTTCTTGTCTCAGGCGGTAGCACTTCAGAATTTTCCACAACTTGTGGGACAGACCAACCATCTTCAGGAACTGAAATGGGATTTATGCTTTCGTGATAAGATTCTCTCCAAGCTCCCGTGGTATACAAAAAATCAGTCAATGTATATGGTTCTCTACCAACAAAGAAACCAGCTTTTATTGCGTGTCTACAAGGGATTTTCGAAAGGTCGTACTTCCCACAAGAACAAGTCTGTTTGTCCAAATCAACAAAGCAGTCAATTGTGTCACCTTTAACAAGCAGCTGGCTATCGGTTACAGGGTAAACTCCGAAAGTTTTCCCCTTTCCAATTCTCCTATCAATCTTTTCCTCCACATCTATGGTCAAATGGTGGGTGTGCTTTAAAATCAACTTCTTACGCTTAAAAAACCAACGTGTCAGCATTTCTCTAATACTGTCCAACAAAGGAATTACGGGAAACTCTCTCGGCGAACGCAACGCAGAATTTATCGACTCTGCAGGATTGTTTGTCCTAATGTCATACCTGTATCCATGAAATTGACATCTAGCCCACTTTTTGACATATGCTTCCATAAGATACGTTCCAATTGCTGGACTGATATTGCAAACATGAGCAAACGTCTTCTTGAAATCAACCACTCTATAAGCCTTTGAAGCCTTAGAAATCAACCCAGCTAATCAATTCCCCCTGAAATATGATATCACATTATTCAACAAATGATGAATACAAATACCATGTCTCGCTAGCGGATACACTTTCTCCAGTGCCTTCCCTATTGACACTTGTCTATCCGAAATAAAAGCCAAACCATTATCATCAGCAACAACAACTTTTAATTCTCTCATAAACCATTCCCAAGACTGCTCATTTTCAGAGTCTACTATCCCAAATGCAATAGGATATAAATTTGAATTTCCATCTATAGCAGTTGCAACCAGTAGCACCCCTTTGAATTTACTCTTCAAGAATGTTCCATCGACAACAATGACACGCCTCATGACTGTGTTAAAGCCTCTGATCGATTGACCAAACGCTATAAACAGATATCAAAATCTACCATCGACGTCAGTCTTGTAAGAGGAATGTGTACCCGGATTGGCCTCTCGCAGCATGTGCAAATATTTTGGTATTTTCCCATAACTTTCCTCTGGAATACCTCTAACAGCGTTGACTGCATATTCACGGGAATCCCATGCTAAAGAATCAGAGTTCTCACATCCATAATCATTACGCATAATCTGAACAATATCTTTCGCTTTAGGCCCTTCCTTGATACCTTCATATTTATGCATTATCAGATTGCCTATCGTTTTCGCTGAAGATGTCCTTCCGGCACTGGTTTTGTTTGAAGGTGCGCAGGAATGTACACCGACATACTTCTTAATAATAAAATATGTGGAGCCCTTCAAACACTCAGCTCGAGCACCCCAAAAGCACACCTTATCAGCGCATCTAATACACCAAACTGATTTATTGGAGTTGGTAACTGTGTAGTGAAAGTTATGCTTCATTGCACATAACTCAAACCTCGCTTTCAAAACTGTTTTGTTGAGGAAAAGATCTCCCGTCTTAACCAATTCGACCACCTGACTCTTTGCCAATTTTTCTCTGTTTTCTTTTTCAGAATTGATCTTCTCAGCATCATCATCATCTCCTTCAACCTCGTCTTGCTTCATTTTTCCTTTCTTCTTCTCGTTATGCTTGTCAGCATCATAATCATCTCCATCAACTTCACTTTGCTTCATCTTCCCTTTCTTCTTCTCGTTATGCTTAGCCCCCTTAACAATATTTGAAGCGGTCCCAATGTCACAAGGATTTCGCTTGTTCTCTTCACTAGTACTTGCATCAGTTGGCATCTTATTAAGATCAATATCGATCTTATTTGGATTTCCTTGCTTTGCTTTATAGCTGACACACAATTGACTTGACTGATGCTTCTTACAAAACCCTAGAAAATTATGAACTTGCCTTGAGTTTCCAATGATCACTGGTGGACAATTTGATGAATTGATCAATCCAATAGGAAGGTAACTCAACTCCAAATCAGCATCTGTTTCTTCAAAACCAAAATCCTCTATAACAATTTTCTGTAACTCTTCCAGAGAAGACTTCAATTCCAAAGCAAGTAACCTTCCCCCTTTCTTTTTATCAACATTAAAACTCCAACCTGAAGATACAACCAATTCCCAAACACCACATGAAGCATAAACATGAATCATGGTAGAAATAATGTGAAAATTTTGTGAAAATTTTGTGAACAATCAATGGAATATAGAAGACGGCGAAGAAGGTTGCCAAGGTTTTTTTTTGTCGTTTTTTTTTGTTCTTTTTCGTTTTTTTTTTTTAAAAAAAATCGATTTTTAAAAAAAATATAAAAGTGAATATTCTCAAATATTTTGTTTCCATATTTTTAGGAACTGATTTCTTATCCGTAGAATACAACTAATATGTAGAAATCAATTTCTACAGTTTTTTAGAATTATAGTAATTTTTAGAATTTGATTTCTACATGTTTTAGATTTATAGTAAATCTGTAGAAGTCGGTTTCTACATGTTTTAGAATTAGATTAATGTGTAGATTTTGATTTCTAAGAATTTTAGAATAGTAGGTTAAGCGCGGAATGTGTATTCTACATATTTGTAGAATACTTCTATTTACGTAGATCACGTATTCTAAACATTGTAGATTCAATGAAAAAAGTAGATTTCGTTTTCTACTTCGTAGAATGTCATTTCTACTTTTTTTAGAACATAATCTGAAATTTATAATTTTAACTTTTTTATAACTGGAAAATATACCATTAAGTTCATATAGGTATTTTAACAAATGTTACTATTTTTCCAAATTTTTTTTGTTTGTAAAACTATTTATTAAAATTATTTTCATAAATATTAAAGGGTATTATAGAAAAATATGACACAAAATATAGATTAGTCTAAAGGGACATATTTACTATTTTTTTGCTCTAAAAAACAGTTTTCCCAATTATAAACAAGTGATAATAACATAAATCAATAATTAAATAGTTAGAGAAAGAACCGGGTCTCGTGTCTGGTGGTAAAGAAACTTTGGTTGAGGTGCCCGCCATCACGAGTTCGAGCTCCGGCTACTGCGGATTTAACATGGTTTCTGTTTGGTCTCCAGGACCTTTCTCGCAAGTTCCGGTTGGACACAGTGGGATAGTCGGATTAAGTGAGAGGTCCGGATACCTGGATTATAAAAAAAAAAGGTTAGAAAAAAGTAAAAATATCAACCATTTAATTTACTGCAATAAATAAGTAGTTATTTGAAAATTAAATAAACAAAAAGCCACAACGAAGCTATTAGCTATTTGTTGACTTGTGAGTTCTCTCTCTCCTTCAGCTCTGTTCTCTCTCTTAGATCAGACACAGAGGAAGGGTGGGTTGAAACTGGCTGAGGAATCAACGGGATGGTGATGGTTCTCTTCACCGATTCACCGGATTCTCATCAGCATCGATTCCCGGAGTTCGGGCTTTGACTCTGGCAAGCGGCGGTTTCGTTCAACGTTGTCTTGGCCGGCTTCTCTTCCGGCAAGCGGCGGCTCTCAAAGCGTTGATCTTGGCCGGCTTTCGGGTTAGTTAAACATCGATTGATGTTCTCCAAGGGTTGGAGATTTGGTAAGGAAGATGTATGAGTTGTTGGGTGGTTGGTGTCTCTGCGGATGAGATCTCGAATAGGTTCGATGATGCTCTCCGTTGTAAAGAGAATCAAAAGATGAAGGGATTGCGGTGGTTCCGGTTCCGGTGGGTTCCGGTGAATCGACGTTACTTGCTCCGGCGTTCTTCTCTGGTGGAGAGACGTGGAGTTTTCGGGACACGTGTTTCCTCTGTGTTGAGGTTCAAACACGTGTACATCGTTTGGTTTGGGTAAATGTTAACACGTGGGCGGGCATGCGAGTGCTTTGGACGTAGGGCTCGGAGGCGCCGTTCGGTTGGTAGGGTTTGGGCTTGAGGCCTGTTTCGTTTGCCTTTTATGTCGGGCCTTAGTTTGCCCCTTTGTTGGGCTTTTTGATGTGATTCTCTGGGCTTTGACCCATTAATAAAATACTAGATGGAAAAAAAAAAAAAAAAAGCTATTTGTTGACTTAATATGATTAATTTTACCGGTTAGATCGGTGTGTAGGTGGTCACAAAGATTCCATTTTGATCGATATTGCCTTTACCAGGGTCATTGTTTACCGGTTGTGGCCAGTGATACATTATTTTGGGTAAAAATAACTAAAATAAGTACTATCATTTTTGTGCGTGTATATGTCAGTATTTTGTTTTCTTTTCCACACGAGTCGTCGCGATTAGTGGACAACAATGCACTACCCCAGGACCCTTTTAACAAATAGTATTTTATTGCAATTTTTTGTCGACTATTTTATTACAAAACTATAGTGCTATTAATTCACTTTAATTTAAATAATATTATCTTTTGTTCAATACGTTCGATATTTTAATTTTCTCTTTCCAATTTCTTGACACAATAAAAGTCAATATAATATCGGTAGAGATTACATACACAGCAGGCTGTGTGATGTCATATCTCGACACGTGGCAACTTAATGTTTAATAACTTGGTATAGTAGTCCACATAATTTTTTAACATGATCCGACTCGGAGATCGAATTATTAATTAAAAAAACAAACAATAAAAAATATTATTTTTGGAGTATATTTTAGACACTAGTATTACTCATTTTTGTATGGGTCCCACAGCGGATGCTGACTATTGAAATAATAAAAGAGTACGTTTTCGCTAATAAAAAAAAGAAAAAATAGGTAATTGATGTGAGATCTCTAAAATGGAGGGTGGAGATGTTGTTGTATCAGTTTGAGACCGTTGGATGCATTCACACCGACGGTGAAGATTGCGAAAAGGTTTTACTGGGAAGAGATATGAGCCGTGGATCTATTCGCTCCTGCTTTTATTATGAGGAGCACAAATAATGGGAAGCTAGTAGAGAGATAGAAGAAACAAAGAAAGAGAGAGAGGTTAGGAAGGGGGAAGAAGATGGATAGAAATAGAGAAGCTAGAAGAGTACCCATGGCGGCGGCGGCTACCGGAAACGCTTTGTCACGGCGGAGACATAGAGCCGGAAGCTTCAGAGATTCTCCAGGTTTGTATTTAAATCGTTCTCTTCTTCAGATCTGAGACAGACCGTTTGATTCCGATGGTTTTCTTTTTGTTTCAGAGGAGGAAGGTCCGGTGGAGTTACCGGAGGCGGCGAGGCTGAGAGATCGAGGAGGGAGTGGGAAGAAGGAACGAGATCGGGAACGTGATAGAGAGAGGGAACGGGAGAGAGATCGGTTAAACAGCCGGAGCAAAAGGAGGAGAGGAGAACGGTTGATGATGGTTCACGACGGCGGCGACGAAAGCTCGGAAGAGAGTGTCAACGACGATGAAGAATATGACGACGTGAAGATGCTTCCTCCTCCGGCGAGTAATAATATCTCCCCCGCCTCGTTTTCATCGTCTCTTTCGAATCATCACCAGAGGAAGAACTTTCCTCCGCCACCGTCGAAAACTTTCAGATCTCCTCCTTCTCCGGCGCCGGTATCTGAGATGATCGGCGTATCGGTTCCTAGAAAAGCTCGGTCAGGTAGAGAGGTGGAAACTGCAATAGAATCATCATCTCTCTCTCGCTGATCAAATCTCTTTTCATTGCTTATCTAATATCTTCTTTCACATTCACAGCTTGTACAAAGAGACCACATGAGTCATGGGCGTCTAGTGCCACCGGCGGTGCTTTACTTGTTTCCGGAGAGCAGAGCCACCGCCAAGTATCCACTTCTCCTTCTTCATCCACTGTTTCTCTCCACCGGAAAAAGATGGTTAGTCTCTCAAAGACTCAACTCAATCTCTCCCTCTTCATCTTACTAAAGAAAGATTTTCCTTGTGATTTGAAGCCGTCAGGGACGAAACAGAAGCCACTCCCGCCCAAGTCATCATCTCCGGTGGTGGCTGTTCAAGACGAGATAGAGATCGAGATCGCTGAGGTGTTGTACGGGATGATGAGGATGCCTCTCGCTACGTCAAAACAAGAATCTGCCACTAACGAGGGAGGTGCAAAAACAAAAACAACTGTAGATGTCAAGTCCAAAGTATCTTCACCCATCTCCAATTCTCAAACGGTTCTTCAGTCTTCCACCATCACACTTGCTGCTAATTCGAGCTCGTTTAATGCCATTGGTAAAGTTATCTCCTTTCACAACGATCTGTTATGTCTCTCTTCTCTTCTCTTCTTTTTGTGCTCATTTTGTCTTTCTTTGGTTACAGCTCCTAAAAGAAAGAAGCAAAGGCATGTCAAGTACGACGACGAGAACAGTCCCAGCTTACCATCACGCGCCATTAAATCTGAAGCAGAAGCTCCGTCAAAGACTCAACCTCCTTCCGGTGATCAGCTCAAAAGATCAGGATCTGCTGAAGAAAGCACCTCAGTATTGGATTCGACCAATCCACAGGCTAGAGACAGCACGGCAGCGTTAGATTCAAGATCAGCTGAGAAGAAGGAAAGCAATCTGTCCAAAGAGGAAACAGTAATGCCGAAAGTTGAATCTTCCTCGGGAGTTAGATCGGATGGTGACGGAGCTACTACTACCATTTCAGGAGTTAAACCGTAAGCACACGATCTATACGTTAAATGTGACTTTTCATTTTAATTCTGGTGCTCAGAGACGTTTTTTTTTTTCTTTTTATCATGCAGAAGCTTACTGGAGAAAGAGAAGTTTGAGATAGATCTGATGGTAAGTTTCAGTTTTTTTTGAATTTTTTTTAATTTTCTCCAATTTTTTTAATATTATCCTGATTTTATTTTAAAAACCGGTTTAGGCCCCACCGCCGGTTAGATCGTCATCGGAGAGAGGCGGTGAGATGGAAGGTGTGGCAGCAGAAGCTAAACCTAAAGCCACGGAAGTGGAAACGGTGAGTGGGACCTACTTTTGTTTGGTAATAAAATGTGATAATTGGGGATAATATCCATCATTACTTTATTTGTCTTTTCGGGGCTCTCTTTTCTTATCTTGTTCTCTTTTTCCCCTTTTTTTTTAATTCTCTACCTTGTCACTTATGCATGATGAAAGCAGGAAGATGGAGGTAATGCGACGGTTCTCGAGTCTGAAGAGAAGAAGAGACCTAAAAGTGCGGTGGGGGAAACTGAACCTCATAAGCCAGAGAGGAGTTATGAACTTAAACTCGACTTGGATAAATCTGATCACGTGGGTGTGATAAACAAGCATCATGTTCAGAAAGAGCCACAACAACAACAACCTTCTGTTCCAGATAAAACAGGTAATTAGACGTTTCATTTTTCGTGCGCAAGTTTTGATTTTTTTCTTAATCGTTTCTTCTGAATTTTCCAGCTCAAGCTGGCACTTTACCTATGCATATGTCAATGCCTGGCTGGCCTGGGGGTCTTCCTACAATGGGGTATTTTTTTTTTGTATTTTGAACAAGTGAAACTTTGTGGAAGTCTCTTTTCTGTTTCACTTGAACTAATAGAAAACTCTTTGATTATTGAACAGATACATGCCGCCAACGCAAATTGTCCCTACGGATACTAGTTCCTTATCGTCTGCGGCAATGCAGGTTATTTCCATTGCTTGCCGATGATCCATTCAAAGAATCCTCTCTACATTTATTCACTGATTTTAATCTTTTTTTTTTATCTCTTCTAGCCTCCTCCGCATTTACTTTTTAACCAACCGAGGCCTAAGAGATGTGCAACACACTGCTATATCGCTCGGAATATTCAATCTCACCAGCATTTCACAAAGATGAATCCGTTCTGGCCTGCAGCAGCAGGATCAGCTCCATTGTATGGGACCAAGGCCTGCAATCTCAGTCTTATGCCTCCCACAGAACTTCAGGGGACTGTTTTGGGAAGAAGTTCCAATCCTGTTCCGGATAAGAACTCTCAATCTACTTCCAAAAGCTCAGATACAGCTCAGAGAAATCAAATATTGCTCCAGCAAGCTCTGCCTCAAGGAGCAACGAATAACATCATGGTTCGTTTCTTTTTTGTCGTCCATCTAAGCATGCTTCTCATATCAAAATTTTTGTCGTCTTTCTTGCCAGCTGATTGTTTTTATTTATTCTTTATTGTAGCATGGTCCGACATTCATATTCCCCGTGGGCCAACAGCCTCACACAGCTGCTGCATCTGTTAGACCTCCTAGTGGCAACACAGCTTCTCCTGGTGCGACAGCTACTGCGAACTCCATGAATGGCTCTGCTTCAGCTACTCCAGCTGGTGCCCCAACAATGACCTTCAGCTATCCGGGCATGCCAGGCAGTGAAACGCAGTATCTGGCCATCTTACAGAATAATGGCTATCCATTTCCAGTCCCAGCACATGTTGGTGCATCACCTGCTTATAGAGGAGCTCCTGGCCAGCCGATACCATTTTTTAATGGTTCGTTCTACCCCTCCCAAATGATCCAGCCTTCATTTTCTCAGCCACAGAAGCAGCAACAGCAAGCTGGTCAAATGCTCCAGAGCCATCCTCCGAGTAACCAAAATGGAAGTGTTTCTACTGGTTCCTCAGCAGCACAAAAGCATCTGCAGAACCAACAGCTGAGACCACCGATAAATCCCGGGAACTCCCAAGGATTTCCAACTCACAAAGTTCAATCTCAGCCTTTGAGTTTCCAGCAGAGGCAACCTAGAGAAAATGCGACTCAACATAGCGAGACTGTAGGAGGAGACAGCCCATCAACCGCTGATAGCCGGGGTTCTCGTTCAAGTGTTGCCTATGGCCAGAACTACGGTATGCAGATGCAACCACCCAACTTGGGTTTGATGAGTTCAGCTGCCCCAGGTGGTGGAGTTGTCGTATCCTCTAGCAATCATGGCGAAAAGAAATCACAACAGGTCTCAAAGGCTGGTGTGGAATCGTTTCCGTCCCAGGGGTATGCCATGACCTTTGCGACATTCAACGGGGTTAATAGTACTCCTTCCCTGAACATGTCATCAGTTGGTCAAAATCACGCTATCTTCCACAGCATGCCGGAAGCAGCTAGGCAAGGTTATCAAATGATGGCAGCGAATGTTGCTGCTCAAGCAGCCCAGCAGAAAATGAACTACAGTCCTCCTTCAGATGATGGAAAATCGGGGTCTAATGCTACTGCTAATACGAGGGAAGAACAAAGGAAAACAGGAGGAGCAACAGGGAAAACGAGTGGTCTGAATGGTGCGCAGTCTATTGCTTTCTCTAACAAGCACGACTTAGCTGATGCATCTGTTTCTGCTGTAACGAGTGGTAGCATCGTTGATACATCCCGTTTGCTCAACCACGGTTCTACTCAGCCACAGAGTTCCAGTTCTGTGCTGACGTCTCATCAGCAGCAGCAGCTGCAGCATTTGCAACACCAACATCAGCAGCAGCAGCAGCAGCATATGCAACGGAGTCAATTGCAGCAACCTTACACCACCATGTATCTCCAGAAGCAACAACGGTATGCAACTTCAGTCGCTGCTTCTGCTGCTAGAACCAAAGGGCCTGTGGCGAGTAACGGGAGTGGTTTCGCTGATCATAATATCTCTGTATCACCCGCCGGAAGCGCTAAGTTTACAAATGCCAATTCAGGATTTCCTCAAAACCTTGTCCAGTCTAGCAGCACTCAAGTGCAGTCTCCTCAGTGGAAAAACAATTCACCCAGGACATCCAACACTTCCCAAGCGCAGTCTCCGTCCATACTGTCGCCATCGTCTGCTGCCGCTGCATCGTCTGTAAGAAACGTATCGCAGAAACAGCAAAGCCGGCAGTCGCAGATATCTTTTGCATCAAACTCAAAACCTATGGCGTCTGGTTCGCCAATGCAGCAGGTGCAAGGAGGTGCCAACAACCAGGCTCCGTCTCCACCAATGTTAGTTGGGTCACCTTCAACTTCTTCCGTCTCGAAAAGCGCGGGTGGGAGCCCAAGAACAGCTGCTTCGGCTTCATCAGCGGTGAACAAAGCTGGACAAGCTTCCTCTACTACTCACTCATCATCTCAGCCGTCCAAGAACTTGCAGTCTGCATCCGCAGCTTCTTCCGCTGGTGGAAGGAACAACGGTCCTTCAGTTCTGGGAAACCCCACCACAAGCTTAGGATCCAAGTCTCAACAACAACAGCAACAGTTGCCAAAGCATGGGTTGCAGCAGCAAGCCCAGCTTTTCTTCTCTAATCCTTATATGCATTCTCAGAATCAACATCAACAGCAGCAGATCACTTTATCTCCTTCTGGTGGTTATTACATTCAAAGACATCAGCAACAACCAGGTTCATCCGCTGCTACTTCCGCCGCCGCATGTCCACCAGTCACTCTATCCGGCTGTACCACAGGAGCCGTTACGGCCACTTCAGATCCAGCGAAAGCCATCGCTGCTGCAGCAACAGCAGCAGCCAGTAACATGAAAGGAGGAGGAGGAGGTATGGGGAAGACGCAGCAACATCAGCTGGTGCCTCCAGGGTTTCCGTATGTACACGCGGTTCCACCTGCGGTTCAGGTAAAGCCCGTAGATCAGAAGCAACAAGCTGGTGAGTGAAAGACTTTAATAGAACATTTGTTAACTTAAAGAAAAGAGAAAAACTCGAGTGGTTGGGAAGTTCCGGTTATAGCTTGTGCCGGCGAGACGAAAGAGGGACGTAGGAGCCGGGAGAAAGAAGCAGTCGGAACAGACCCACCCACACAATTTTTTGGGAGTTTGGTAGGGGGGGGGGGGGGGGGAGGGGGGGAGGCTTTTAAAGCATTGTGTACAATTAGTGTTTATATTATGGGTATTCTGACAGGAACGTACGGTTTCAATTTAAAAAGCAGCCACTGGAGTTCTATTTTCTTTTAAAAATTTCATTCATTCTTCTGAGGTTTGAGTGTTTAGGTGGGTGATCTTCAGAAAAAAAAACAAGAGCTGAGAAGTACGTGTTGTTGGCCTGTTTCGTCAGTCGTCACTAAGTGGATTATATGTTGCTGGGGTTTGTTTAGTGGAATTTATAAATTATGAAGCATGGATTTACGATTCGTTCTCGTGTGCCTATCTCGTATTCGCTTATTCGTGTGCAAATTAGCACCTCTATTTTCGCTTATTTGCCTTTTTCGTTCAGTTTCTTATTATGCCATTTTCTTTTTGTCCGTTTCTTGAAGACAGAAGTTAATAGAGAATGAAAAAAATCAGCCACTCGTAATGAAGATTCGCAGTTTTGAGGAAATGCTATTTAAAATGGGATTTTTGCAAAATTGACCTACAACTTAAAGTCAAACACAAAACTAACTTCCCTTTTTTTTGAAAATTGGTTTTTCCCTATTCATCCCACAAGTTCATATAATTTACGAAAATGCCATCAATATCTTTTTTTTTTTTCTTCCGAAAATGACATTTTTACTCTCTCACCCTCATCATCTTCAAGTAATTACAAGATTGCCATTGTCATCAATACCACAACCACCATGAACAACCAATTTGAAGCTCTTAATGCTCCCAAAATCGATTTACCCTTCTTCTTTTTCCATTCTTGTGAACTAAACACAACATATCTCTCACTTTCTCTCCACAATGAGCTAAAAAAACCCAAGATTTTGATTCTAAAATTTTTATGGTTCATAGAGTCATAGAAGCTAACGATTATGGGTGGGTGACTTTCGTTTGTGATTCTGTGTGCTTGGAGAAGCCTTATGCATGCTAAAGAACTTATCTCACCAATTTAAGGTATGACATCGAGTTTTTTTCCAGATCTGTTCGTGAGACGACTTACTTGGGAAGTCGTCTGGTTGTAGACGACTTACCTTTCAGTCGTCCGGCTGTAGACGACTTACCTGGAAGTCATCTGGTCAACGCAGAGGTTATTTTTGCAATTGACTTTGAAATCTGTAACCTGAGACGACTGAAAGTTAAGTCGTCTACTATTGTTTGGTTTCAAAAAAAATTCCAAAGAACCTAGACGACTTACATTTCAGTCGTCATAGGTTAGTTTTGCATTTGACTGGATAATTTCAGAAGTTTGACTTCCCCAGACGACTTACATTTCAGTCGTCTGGCGAAAATTAAAATAATAATATTTTTTTAAAAGTAGACGACTTAAAGTTAAGTCGTCATAGGTTAGTTTTGCAATTGAAAAAAAAACTTCAAGATTTAATTATACACAGACGACTTATAATTCAGTCGTCCACCAGACGACTTAATTGTAAGTCGTCCAGAACTTTTTTCCGAGATTCTGGTCAAACCTCGTAAATCCTGGACGACTTACATTTCAGTCGTCTCGTGGACGACTGAATTATAAGTCGTCTGTATATAATTAAATCTTGAAGTTTTTTTTTTCAATTGCAAAACTAACCTATGACGACTTAACTTTAAGTCGTCTACTTTTAAAAAATATTATTATTTTAATTTTCACTAGACGACTGAAATGTAAGTCGTCTAAAAAGTCAAACTTCTGAAATAATCCAGTCAAATGCAAAACTAACCTCTGACGACTGAAATGTAAGTCGTCTAGCTTTTTTGGAGTTTTTTTTTAACCAAACAATAGTAGACGACTTAACTTTCAGTCGTCCGAAATAACAGATTTCAAAGTCAATTGCAAAAATAACCTCTGCGTTGACCAGACGACATATAGTTTAGTCGTCTAGACAGCTTAGATTGAAGTCGTCCGCGTCTTCTCCACTAGTTTTTAAGTCTTCTACGTTAGTTTTTGAATAACTTGTATTTTAAAGAGTGATAAGTAACTTCAAGATATGTAAAACTCATATTTACAAAATATGTTCTCTCCCTTAGTTTTACTAAATTTGACTAAGGTTTTCAATGCAAACTTATAAAAAATATGATATGCTTTGACTAGTTGCTATTGTTTGTTTTCATCTCTTACCAACATTCTTGTTTATTATGATGAGAAAAAGGCCATTGGAGTTTATTATTGCATATGAGAGATCCAAAGATAAGAAAAAGGCTACTGAAGTCTATTATTTCATTGATTTGTAAATGTGTAAACACATTGTTAGCACATTTAATACATCTTGGAAAACATTATTACTGATTTTACAAAAAATTCACAACTAAAAGAGTATACATGCAATTCACAAAACAGACCACAAACAAAACTATTATAGATCATTCATCTACAAAGATAAGCTTGGATTCCACTTGAGTAGACAAGACCAGACAACTTTTAAGAAGTCCAGACGACTTCTAAGAAGTCCAGACGACTTCCAAGAAGTTCAGACGACTTTGCCAGAAGACTTTTAGGAAGTTCAGACGACTTCCAGACGACTTTACAGGAAGTCCAGACGACTTTAAGGAAGTTCAGACGACTTCCAGACGACTTCCAGACGACTTCCAGACGACTAACAAGTAAGTCATCCCAGAAGTCTTCCAGATCTGAAAAACCTGCATATTAAATCCAGATCAGAAAAACCTGCATATTCAAAAACGTTCAAATGGCTTAAAAACAGAAAAAATGAATGAAAGATTAGATAAATCTACCTTTACAGAACACACAAAAATACATATCTAAAAATAATAGATTTAACTTTAAATTAGTGGAAGATGAGTACCATCTAATTAAAAACCTGCAAAAAAAATAGATTAGTAACAAAGACATGAGACAAAATTGAAAAATTCATATAAAGTTTGGTGTTTTCAAGTCAAAGAGATTAGAGTGGGTTTGGAGAGTTTTAGTTTGTGAAAAAAGTAAGAACTTTATACAACAAGAAGTTACCAAATGAAGAAAAATCAGACATAAGAACTTACCAAAACGCTCAGAAAAATCCAGACGACTTTCTAGAAGTCCAGACGACTTCCTAGAAGTCCAGACGACTTCCTAGAAGTCCAGACGACTTCCTGAAAGTCCAGACGACTTCCTGGAAGTCCAGACGACTTTGTCAGAAGACTTCCAAGAAGTCCAGACGACTTCCAGACGATTTCCAGACGACTAACAGGTAAGTCGTCCCAGAAGTCTTCCAGATCTGAAAAACCTGCACATCAAATCCAGATCTGAAAAACCTGCATATCCAAAAACGTTCAAATGACTTAAAAATAGAGAAAATGAGTGGAAGATTAGATAAATCTACATTTATAGAACACACAAAAATACATATCTAAAATTAATAGATCTACCTCTAAATTAGTGGAAGATGAGTACCACTTGATTAAAAACCTGGAAAAGAGATAGATTAGTAAGAAATACATGAGACAAAACTGAAAAATTCATATAAAGTTTGGTGTTTTCAAGTCAAAGAGATTAGAGAGAGGTTGGAGAGTTTTAGAATGATGAACATTACATTTTTGTTGCAGCCATTTGAGAGGAGGAGAGAGAATGTGTAAATTTTTCTTTATATAGGGAGACAAAAAATCCATTTAGATTAAATATTTTTGACTCAGACGACTTCCTGGACGACTTACATTTCAGTCGTCTGGTGAAGAAATTAAAACAGACGACTTACATGTAAGTCGTCCAGAAGAGTTTAATATTTTTAGCGGGAAATTAAATATTTTTAGCGGGAAACTAAAATAGAAGACTTTCCAGACGACTTACAAGTAAGTCGTCTGGACGACTGAAATATACGTCGTCCGTGTAAATTATTCAACAGACGACTGAAATATAAGTCGTCCACACCCTAAACATAACCCCTAAACTTATTTATCTAATTAAACACTTCATAAAATCAAATCAAACTTGAAAAGTGTTTACTATACACAGAAATAAACACATATTGGTGAAAACTAATTTTTGAAAAAAACATTTTAGTTTTCCAAGATCTAACCCTAACAATACATACAATACTACAACATATGTTTGCCAAACTCCTAAACCAAAGAATATAATGATACACTACTTCCACTCATCTATCTTTAAAACAAATCAATTTTATCATATCTTAATTTATATCACTTAAAACTGTTTATAATTACTTGATTTTTATTTTTCACGCATCAAAATATTTTTTACAAGATTTATAAATTATTTTTAAAATAAGCTGGTACCAGACGACTGAAACTTCAGTCGTCTAGACGACTTCCAACAATTCAGACGACTCAGACGATTTACTGGGGCTATATTCGTAAAAATGGCTTCTGTTTTTTTTGTTTGGTCACAAGGGGCTGAGCTGTAATTTCACTAGGCTTTTAGGTTAGTTTTGCATTTGATTCAAGTTTGGGTATAGGTTTGGGATTAAAATCAAGTTGTGGGTTAGTTTTGGCAAAAACCCCATTTAAAATTAGGCAAAGTTGATGAAGAAGCGTGGACTTTCGGTGTTGTATTATATGCTTCTCATATCAGTGACTTCTAAACTCATAATAAATACATGTAAACGTTTGTAAAAGCACCCATTTAGCACAGAAAATACTCGAGTATTTTCCTTCTGAGTTAATAAATCAATGACACAAATGTTAATTCTTAGTACAAAATAAAAATTATATTTTTCCTCATCTAGTTATGAATGTATAACGCATTTCTTTTTCCTAATGAGCAGTGTGTCTATATCATGAATCATGAAGTTAAACCAAGATTAATCATTAGATCTGTCAAATGCAAACCAATCATTAGTTTTTTTTCCTTAACCATCCAAAAATTTATTTGGATTATCTTCTCTCAACACTCCTATTGTTGAACTTTACAACTTGCTATCTCCTTTACTTTTCTCTCTCTCTTTTCTTTCACTTTCAATTTATTTTTGTTTGGACGCTCTGACTCTGACAAAGAGCCACACAATCGAAAGTGCAGGTTATGTAAGCTAATAATTGAAAACGTGTGGGGTTCAGCTTCGAAGTATCAAAAATGTAGGGTACCCATTTTGCAAGCTCCAAATGAGCTAGCGGTCCACTATTTTAATGTATATTTACAAAATATCTCTAATACAAATATCTTTTCATATGATGCAAAATTTCCACTGGCAGTAAGTTACGTTGCGATTACAAATATTGTTTTATAGGATGCAGATTTTTAGATCGACTGTACCACATTGCGTCGCCGGTAGCAATTCCTCCAATAACACCAAGATACTTTTTTGGCCAAAGGAAAACAATTACAATTTATTTTCCTCAACCCAAGTTCTTGAAAAATTGTTCCCTTGGTAACTAATTATAAATTTTAAAAATAAATAAATGGTAGGTAGACGTTTTCTAAATATTCATATACTAAAATAAACAATTTTGGTTTTTAAGGACTATCAAAGGTAAAAACAAAAAGACAAATAGATGAAATTTTTTTTACGTTTAACAAAAAAAGACAATTCTTTTTACCTCAGACACAGTAATATAGTTTACATATACAACTGCTTTTAGTGATTTAACTTTTTCTGTGACACCAGCCAACGTTATCATCAAAGAATAATACCATCACTCTTAAGAAAGTGTGATCATCACCAATTTTTTTTTTATCATCACCAATTTTCAGTCGGTTGCTACAATTGCATACAACAACCAGTTCGCGGTCAATTTTTTTTAACTTCAAATTTATGATAACTGCATATGAACCTATCCAACGGCTTTTCTCATGGAGTCACAGTAGTTACTAATTACTCCCTCCGTTCGGGAATAGTTGACGTTTTAGTGATTTTTTTTTGTGTCAATATACTTGACGTTTACGGAGTTCAATGCAAATAATGATAGAAGTTGATGTTTCTACCCTTGTAATATTAACGTGACTTCTAGCATCTTTAGTCAATCTAAAGCAATTGAAAAGGTTAAAATAGAAATTGTATCACTTTTCTTAATGTTTGTGTAAAGCTGGAAAACGTCAAATAAAAAAAATACGGAGGGAGTATTATTTAGTATCAGCTTAACCATCGAAACATAGCAAAATTGGCACCAAGACAGCTGGATGGTCTTTATAATGAACAAACGCTTTCTCAAGAGTGGAGTACTTAAGTAGCTCCTTAATCTTTGTAAATTTTGCGTTACCACTAAAAATGTTACAAACTATAATAAATAGCCTCTTCTTTAATACAATGTTTATCAAAATCGATATCTAAAAAGTAAGAACTTAACTAAACAAATTAATCATCATCTAAACAATTTCTTATTAGGGCTAGATATTTTATCCGTTAAATTTGTTTCAATTCGTTATTCGTTTCGATCCAAAAAATCTACATATCTGTAAGACTTTGAAGCAAAGCAAATATTAAAAATCTAATATCCATTAAAAATAATCAAATCACAAATACTAAAAATTTCAGAGTCAGATATCTGTTCTGCTCTGTTTTTATACAAATAGAAGTATATCTACAATTAAATAGAGAGTTGTAAATGTATAATTTATAAAACTTTTATTTAACATATATTTTTAATAATTTTATTTATAAAATTACTTATAAAAGTATTCAATTAAGAAGGATACACAAAATCTTTATAAAAACTAAAATTTTATATTTTATTAAAAAATTGAATTTATGCACATACAGTTTCAACAATTTTTATTTTTTGTTTAATATTATTTAAAAATATTTTTGAAATAAACTTGTATAATGTTTTTTTAGATTTATTCGTATTGAACAAAGTGGACGAGATATTCGTAAATATGCATAAATATTCACAAATGTTTGTAAATCTTTCAGATATCTAAAAAACCGGATATCTGCATTTTTCCGAAACAAAACAACTCAAAAAATTAGATATCCGTAAACTATGAAACAAATCACAAATATTAAAATTTATGGTAGTATCTGCTCCGTGCCCACCCCTATTTTTATGGAGTTACATGGGTGATTTGTTTGCCGATCTCGGTCTTCCATGAATATGAAATTCAATCTCCTCAGCCTCATGGTGCTCATCCTCAGTCGCATGGTGTTCAACATCTGCCTTCAGTTGATCAATATTTGTTTTTGTTTTTTAGTTAAGACAACATATCATTATCAATTACGAAGTCTTTATATACTAAAACACAAGTTACCTAGCAAATTAAAATCTGACACGTGGCATCTGTTTAAAAAAAATGGCGACAAAATAATGTTAAATCCTAAAATTTCTAAAATACCAAATGACTAAATCCTTAAAATTTCTGCATTATCAGTTCCACGTTCTTGACAAAAAGAAAGAAAGAAAACTCTCACGTTCTAATATAGTTGACATTTAATTACCACGTCATTTAAAAAAACTCTCACGTTCTTATGTCTGATAAATGTGGTGATATCTTATTTTCTTTACTTTTAATTCAACACTAGGTTAAGACCCGCGCCTTGCGCGGGATGAACATTATATATAAAAATTATTTTCTGTATTAAATATTTTTACATATTATGAAATAATAAATATATATTGAATAATTAAAAGTCAGTAACTATTAAATATATAATTAAATTGGTGTGAACATATAAATCAATTTTATTAATCCAATTTTTTTTTAATATTTGATAGGATATGTAATTAAATTTAAATAATACTAACATACATAGTATATTTTAGTATATTTTTAATATTAATGTCTATTAAATGATGATTTCTACTCATATAGTGTTTTTGATCATTTGTATCTTTTATAGCAAAAGATTTAAATTACTAACAACAAAATTTTCATTGTGAGATTAATAGTTTTAATAATTTATAATTTTAAACAAATAAGTTGTCAATGTTCGTTCAAAACTTTTACCAAAAAATTGTTCAAAGTAAATTTTGAAACTAAAAGATTTATGTATTTTATATGGTTTATAGTTTAATTTAAAACGATATATATATATATATATATATATATATCAATATTAATAATTAATTAAATTATACTTTTTACTTATATAATTTTGTAATCATTTCAATGTGAAACTTTTAACAGTTTTAGTAATTTATAATCGTTTTTCAAAATTCAAAATATAACATATATAGAAAAATCTAAATTTTTTATTATATGGTTATTGTGGTTGTTTAATTTATTTAATAGTTTAAAATTAAACAAATATGATAGAATATACACTAATTTTTATCAAATCTTTATTATTCAAAATCATTAATTGTCATATATATACTTTAACCACATTAGGCAATTTCGTAATTTTATTTAAGGAAATAATGAAATACATTAATAATGAATTTATTGTTAGTTTAATAAAAAACTTATTATATAATTAGATGGACCAACATATTTCTCTAATGATTCTAAGAATCATCCTAGTGATGACATGTGGCTACAAAAAGAAGTTGTAATGCTTCTCAAATAATATATAGGGGATACACTTCTGATTTTTTTTTTCTTATATATTTTTATTGAATTTTCGTAGATTCCCTCATAAAAAGAAATGCCGAAGCAAATGGCATCGTTGTATAAAAAGAAATATAAAAGAATATGACCAAAAAAGTAAACGTGAGTGAGAGAATAAGAAAATGACTACAAAATATAATAGCCTCAATTATCTTCAAAACTAAGTTGACATTTAATTATGCTTTTGCAAGATATTTACTTTTGTTGTTCGATCATATTTAATGATTATTTTGGTTTTGAAACAAATATTAACATTATATATATTGTGTCTATATTGAACTGTTGTAAATTATAAACATCAAAATTTTAATGTTATCTTAATTATAATTTCTAATACTAGTATATTCAAAAATCAAAATAAACATATTTTATAAAATAGTGCCAGTACGTAGTATGGGAGATAATACTAGTGGCTTTATAAAGGGAAACATTGTCTCTAAAATCTCAGATAAAATGTTAAAACACACTTATTCACAATTATGAAGATTTGAAATATCTGAAATTTCAAATTGATGCACTTGGTAGAAAGCAAAGGTTCAACGCTAAGTCTACAAGGTGTAATAATGAAGTGAAAATGCTAGTTTAGATTACCCTTGATATGTGACTGAACATAGGGTGGAGCGTCAGTGAGTCCATGGAGTACAGAAGCTAAACAAGAGACATGGTTAAGCACCAGAATCAACTCGTTCTCCATAGAGTCCAGCTTTTGAGATATATGTGAATAGCCTTGTTGCAATATACTTGTGAGTGGCAGGCGTGATCTTATTAACGAAAGTCCAAATTCTGAACAAAGTTTATATCAAGCTACGATGGAAATATGGAATCCGTATCAAAATCAACTGTACTGTATCATACGGTGCAGATTTTTAGCTCGACTCTACCACCTTGCGTTTACTTTTGTGATGAACATTGCGATTATATATGAGGACCTAAATAGAGGGAAAATGTATGAAGACAGGATCCTAAGAATGAAAAACCAGCATCCCCAAGATGTGGCACCAAGTGCTATCGACCACAAACTACGCTGGACATACTCTGATATAGTTCGTTAAGAAATCAAAATGTCAACACATATAAATAAGTATATCATATGTAAGACACACAGATGAAGAAGTCAAATAGCTCGACATTCCTTTGGTCTGGTCCAGTGATGTCGACTCACAAAGCGAAGATTGCATGAATAGACTATCATGTGTTTGCTATGTATGAGTACTATGGAATCGAGGGATCATTTATTTTTCATGTCATTGTTCTTGGAGGTTGTGTGGAGAGGCATCACCATTAATCTTCTGAACATCAGCTATACTAATCATTAATTGGAATCAGCGACTGCAAATTATGGCAGAGGATGTTGGAAATAGTACCACCACATTCCTAATCCACTATGCTTTCCAAGCTGCAGTAATTTGAGTTGGAGACGGGAGTTTTGCTCATTTACTCAGGCTCTTGGACAAACAAATGTGAAATCGCATATCTGCTCAATCCGACATACTAATCAAAGGTCAAGAATTTTTTTTAGAGAAGATGAAAACCATAATGAAAGCATCTAATGTTTATAGAAAATTACCAAAAATACCACATTTATGAAAAATTATCAAAAATACAATATTCATAGTATCACTTTTCATATTTACAATAACCACGTTTGTTCTCAATTTTAACGAAGAACAAACGACATTTATAATCCTAAGATAATTTTTTCTAATTCAAAAATAATTTTCGATTTTCAAAAAAAAATTGAAAAAAAAATTGAAAAGAAAAATTCAAAACAAAATTATATGAAAGTTCAAATTTGAAAAATGATAATTCAAAAACATAAAAAAATATATTTTTATTTAAATAATTATTTATTATATATATATAGACCATGGAGCAAGGGGGCGTGGGCCCCGGGGCCCAAACTTTTTTTCCCATATATAATGTCAACAAGGACCCGATTTTTAGAAAAAAAAATAGGTATAAAGGAGTCCAAAAAATTCAAATTAGTTATATATGTATGTAAAAAAATATTAAAATTTATTTTGCCCAAGGGCCTATAGATTCATTGGGCCGACCCTGGGGTTGGGGTTGTGTGTGTGTCATTCTATAATTAACCGGCAAAAACTCCAAAATTTTTATTTAACAAATGTATAAAATATAGAATTAGTCACTAAAATTATAAATATTTATCTTTAACCATATTAGCCATTTATGTAAAAAATAAATAAATCAGCCATATATTTCTAGCTTTCTCTAACTAACTTGTAAGATTTGCTTAAAATCATATGTTTTGTGTTACGGTAAATTAAACAGGTTTTTCATGATACTATGGAAACAGAAAGCAATGCAGTAAAACCAAAAGATCAAATATAGTGTTTTGTTAATTAATAGAGTAAGAGTACAACATATTAGTCTGGAAAGCTTAGTTCTAGTTGTTCTTTTCTATAGTCAAAAGTGAAACTATCTACTTTTAGGTTTAATCGTTTTTTTCTTAGGCTTTTGTAATCGAAATCTATGTTAGATCTTTTTATATCATAAAATATGAAAACATTTCATTTTATTAAAGCTTTTTTTTTGTGAAAAACAATCCAGAAATCAGAAATCGTTTAAGCAAAAGGAGAAGACAGACATTCTGTTCTAGACATCATGAATTGCTTCTGAATTAATTATCCCAACATTTTGCAATACAAGTTGTAACTAATTAACAGGCTAAACCACGTTCTCTTTTGTTGGTCAAAGATTAACGAAACCACATTCTCTTATTTATGAATTGATAAATAACAATTTACACGGGACACAACAAACAAAACACAGAGTACCCATGTCACACAAAACAATATGATAAACGAAGAAAGTAATATAATGCAAACTAATTTCAAACCACAGATCCCTATCAAGACCAAGTCCGGTCCTGGACAAAACCGGATGTGATTCACATATCACTTGAATTTTTTTTTATGATTTCATGGGGTGCAATAAAAGTCAACGCCAATATTTCCTTTCGTGTCTTTTTAACGTTGTTACCACTACCATTACTATTTCTTTTTACTATTACTATTAGCTTACCGTATTTGCAGGGCCTGGCTCAATACAACTGGAGGTCCTATGAAAATTTATGCTACAGGCTACAGCTATCAATTTTATTTTTCAAAACGAATAATTTAAAATTATTATTAAATTAATCCATTTTAAAAATTATTATTAAACTAATCCGTTTTAAAAATATTTATATTACTATGTTTTATAATAATATCTAGATTTAAACTAAAAATTATACTTAATTTATACATATAAACAAAAATAAATAAATAAATGTTAAATTTTGGAGTTGGCTATGGAACGGTGGCACTGACTGCCCCGTACATTAACCCGGCTCTGCGTATTTGCGAGCAATGAATAACACCTCTGAAGAACAAAATTAGCATCACCTAAACCTTTTTTCTTAGATTTTTTTTTTTTTTTTGAAACTCAGATTTTTATTTATTGTTTACCATTTTTATTTATTTTATATTGCACTTTTCAAACGTGTTGATTCCAAACACGGTTGAAAACATATTTTTGACGGTGGTACACACCTCCTCCAATAAGGTTTCTCTCGACCGATATTTCTCTTGTATGCTTTTACAGATATGGGCTTGTATCAGCGGCGAGCAATTTCAATTTTTTTTGTTTTTTTCTAACTTTTTTTACGAACTAATTTCTGTTTGTTGATTGTTTTATATTATTTCTCATATTATTTTTGCTGGATTCTCTCCCCTTCATAACTAGCGTTTTCTCATATATGAATATGTTTGTTTCGTTGCTCAAAAAAGAAAAGAATATGTTTGTTTCATTTTCTACGTTAATTGTATATAAAGTCGCTTCTTTGGTCATTGTTTAATTTTCTCCATGACGAGATATAAGAGGCTATCAATCAATTTGAATCATAGTTGCTTTTGGTGTATCTTCCACGACTATATATGAAGTAATTGAAAGGATTAAGATGTTGCACAAATTCTTGAAACTTTGGCAAATGCTTATGCTTCCCAACATGCAAAATCCTTAACGAAAAACATACCCAAACATGATTCTAACATAGTTATTTTCTAGTCAACAGCATAATTTCGTATTTGTAGATGAAAATGAACTCTTTCAAATTTTATTAAAAACATATAATCTTTAAACTTCGTACTTTAGTGGCTGGAGCCTGAAAGTATTGTTAATCCAGCATTAACTAAGGATCAAATAGTACATGTTCACCATGTTTATTTTAAAGTAGTATATGTAATTTTTTCCAAATTTGTAGTATATTCTTAAAGTAACACTTATTTTGCAGTATCTTAAGATATATATCTCTTATAAATATTACTGAATAAACAAACCGCTCGTATTGTATTTTTATTTTTTTTTTGAAAAAATGCTCGTATTGTATTCTTCTACTCTCTTTTTTTTTTGTTTCTTGTTTCTAGTATTTTTTTTTCTTTGGATATGCTTACAAGCTGGGTGCAGATGCTACATGCATCTTTGATCAATGAGTTGTTAAATAAAACAAAACAAACGTAGACGTAAAAGCAAAAGAAACATAGAATTAATTTTAGCAAAACCAGAGAAAATAGAATGGTTGTTCATAATTTGATATATGATGGCTGCAAGTAGGATAGTCAAATATCCATTGGTCAGTTTATATATAAATCTATATTATTAACAAAGTGGTCTTAGTCTATATTACTTATATATCATTGTGCCACATTTATTTCAACTACTTCCTATGGTCTCGGTTTAAACATCACACTGAGCAGGGGTGGATCCATGATTTTAGTAGTAGCTAAGAGCAGCTCTAACAGCAGGATGAAGAAGAATTCTCATCATTAAAAAAATCCACAAGTACAATGCTTCGGTTCGTCACAACTCTTGTTTCGTTTTTTTTGCTCAACATCAACTTATGTTCATCCAACGATTAGGTACAACCAGTTCAATTCACAACAGATTTTGGCTCAACATCAACCAGTCACAACTCTTGTTTAATTAAAGGAAAATGCAATCATAATTATAAAAAATAGCAGACAAAAGATTAAACGAGTTCAGTATTTTACAAGTTAATTAAAATCTAAATATTAATATATATATATATATATATATATATATATGTATATATATGAGAAATTAATTTTATTTTAGAATTATATGACGTCATCAGAGAGGATTTCGATGGCTACTTTATTTTCTGCCAGACTCACACCCTAATATAAAAGTTTATCATCACATCTACATAGGAAGAAAGTAGGTAGACAAGTCAAAAAAGAAAGAAGAAAATACTATTTTAAAGACCTTGACTTAGAAAAATGACATTCAACACAGGTAAGTAGATATATAAGTATAACTGGTGGTAAACTGGTAATACTAAAAAATGTAAACACTATTTTTTCACCGTGTTACAAAAAACTTTGTTGATATCAAGGAGATGAATGCATGCACTAATTAATTCCAAAGCCATTCGTTATCTATATACCAAAAATAATAGTATTAAACTTTTGCTGGCAATTCTTTTTTTTTTGCTTCTTGTTTAGCTACCTATATAAATATAATACCACATTCACAACAGATTTGTGTTATCATATACGCTTATATAATGCAAAGTCGATGAAAAGGAACATTATATAATCGCACATCTTTCTCGTCATTCTCCAAGCATAGAATCTCATTCTTTTTCTCTCTCTCTTTTCTTCATTCTCACTCTGAGAAAATTCTGCAATATATATCGCCATGATCCACACCCATATTGCAGAGATCTTATGCGTCAAACCCAAGACAAAGAAGACAAAGACGATGGAGGAAGATGTGAAGAACAAGAAGACCAAGAAAACGATGAAGATAGAAGGAGAAGTGGTTGTTATGAAGAAGAACCTTCTTGATTTCAAAGACACCATGGCTTCTCTTCTCGATCGAATCCATGAGCTTCTTGGTCGTCGTGTTTCTCTCCACCTCATCAGTTCTCTCCAACCCGACCCGGGTATTCGTTCATTCTTTTACTCGAGCCGTTTACATGTACATAATTACAGAAACGGACATCTTTAAGTATTTCTTTTTGTTTTCCTAGAATACGATTTCTTCAGTAATGTTTTGCATATTATATTCATGATGAAAGTGATGATTAGTCGGGTGTTTATGGGGCCTTGATTATCTGTTATCAATTGGTCAAAATCAAATCGCGGATTTCAAATCTTATAGTAATTTCAATCAGACCAGAGAAAGAACTAAAGATTAATTAGTCACTCTAGTAGACTTACCGTTGTTTTACATGAACATTTTAAATAAACCCTAACAGATTTGTTTTGTTTTATTTTAAAGAAAGTAATGTTTTCATGTTTTGTATAATGTAAACCAGCCAATGAGAAGAGAGGAAGACTTGGAAAAGCAGCACATCTGGAAAAATGGGTGACAAAGATAAAAACGTCAGTAACCGCAGAGGAAACCGCGTTTGGAGTGACGTTTGATTGGGACGAGTCAATGGGACCACCGGCTGCGTTTGTGATCAAGAACCATCACCGTAGCCAATTCTACCTTAAGTCCCTCACTCTTCGCAACTTCCCCGGGGGTGAAGGCGGTGCCATACACTTCGTTTGCAATTCTTGGATCTATCCAAGCCATAGATACCGCTCCGACCGCGTTTTCTTCTCCAACAAGGTAAAACGCTATAAACGAAATTGGGACAAGTGGGGTTAGTAATAATATAACGCACTGTTTCGACCGAGGTACTAAATAATAGTATTCTACTTGGCATTTTTTTGGGTAAAAATCTACTTGGCATTTTATATAACTAATCTGGATTGCTCTGATTGTCCATGTGCAAAAGTTGTCAAAAATATTCTTTGACCCCAGTGTCAATATTTCTAATTTTTAATTTTGAGAGTTTTTTCTGTTTGGATTTATTATTGTCTGGATAATAAATAATTGATTAAATTGTTATAGTTTAATGTGTACATGTTGGTTAGTGGTTATATAAGTATATGAAGCATAATCATAATCCATATGACATAATCTTTAGAGGTCTGGAATATACGTGTGCGTGTGTAACACATTGTACCAAATAATGAAACCGGACTTTACATGTCTATCTTTACAAGTCACCCTCTCCCTTTATCCCAATTATTTTTCTAATTAAGAGAATCTTTTGTGTAACTCGGCAGGGACAACTATTGACATTCTTTAATATATTTACTCTTTTTTATTTATTTTATTATAAATCCAAAAGGCTTATCTTCCAAGCGAAACACCGGAGCTAGTTAAAGAGCTGAGAGAACAAGAGCTAAAGAATCTAAGAGGAGAAGAGAAAGGAGGAGAACTGAAAGAATGGGACAGAGTTTACGACTACGCTTATTACAACGACTTGGGTGCTCCCGACAAAGGACCTGACTCAGCCCGTCCGGTTCTCGGCGGTTCACTTGAATTCCCTTATCCTCGCCGAGGAAAAACCGGCCGTAAACCAACCAAATCCGGTTAGTCAACTCAACATTGATTCAAAGCCATCACTTATATTGCAAAACTCAATGGGTTGCTTGACATACACGACACCATTTTTTTATCAGACCCTAAGTCGGAGAGCAGGCTTGCATTACTGAACCTTAACATCTACGTACCGAGGGACGAGCGGTTTAGCCACGTGAAGTTCTCTGATTTCCTCGCGTACGCACTCAAGTCGGTGACTCAAGTACTCGTCCCTGAAATAGCCTCTATTTGCGACAAGACCATCAACGAGTTTGACTCGTTCGAAGACGTTTTTCACCTCTATGACGGTAGTATTAAACTCGCCAATGGTCACACCATTTCTAAGCTCCGTGATATTATCCCATGGGAGATGTTTCGTGAGCTCGTTCGCAATGATGGAGAGCGGTTCTTGAAGTTTCCCTTGCCTGACGTCCTCAAACGTAACCTACAAATATATTCTATTTAAATAAACAGTTAGAGATTAACCAAAAATGCATACAGACTTTGACATAGATGATTGTGTATGTTGTTACGTACAGAGAGTAGATCAGCTTGGAGAACCGATGAAGAGTTTGCTAGAGAAATGCTTGCTGGACTCAATCCAGTGGTGATAAGTCGTCTCAAGGTAAAACTTTCATCAAATCACTCAGTTTTTTTTTTCAATCACATGTAAAATCTTTGTCTAAGAAATGTACGGACATTATAACCCAAAACCTCCTAGTCATTAAAGATAATGGTCGAAATTATTACGGAATATATAAAATAAATTGCAGGATTTTCCTCCAAAGAGTAATCTAGACTCTGCAAAGTATGGAAACCAAAACAGTTCTATACGAGAAGAGCACATAGAACCACACATGAACGGTACCAGTGTCCAAGAAGTAAGTATATTACACACCTTTCTTGTTTAACAAGTAACAGCTGTATCGTCATATCATAACTGTTATTGGTTTTGTTTTGTGTTATATAAAAAGGCTTTGGAACAGAACAAGCTATTTATATTGGATCATCATGACGCATTGATGCCATACTTGACACGGATAAACTCAACGAACACTAAAACCTATGCGACCCGAACGCTTCTGTTGCTTCAAGAAGACGGAACACTGAAGCCTCTAGCCATAGAGTTGAGTCTTCCACACGCACAAGGTGAATCACACGGATCTGTGAGCAAAATTTTCACACCATCAGAGAAAGGAGTCGAGGGAACGATTTGGCAGCTTGCTAAGGCTTACGCCGCGGTTAATGACTCCGGTTATCACCAACTTATAAGCCACTGGTAGTTAACTAATTGGTGACACTGTAAAACAACCTAGTGTCTTTGAGTCCTGATTTTGGTTTGAAGTAACCGGTTATGTTATTGTTTTTGTAGGTTGCAAACGCATGCAGTGATTGAACCGTTCATAATCGCTTCAAATAGGCAACTCAGTGTGGTCCACCCAATCTATAAGCTTCTTCATCCTCATTTCCGTGACACGATGAACATCAACGCATTGGCGCGACATGTCCTCATAAACTCTGATGGAGTTCTGGAGAGAACAGTGTTCCCTAGTCGTTACGCCATGGAGATGTCCTCTTCCATTTACAAGAGTTGGGTTTTTACTGATCAGGCTCTCCCCAAGGATCTACTTAAACGGTATACATAAACACTAATGAAACATTAGTCTTGGTCACAAATTCTTAATAGCTACTATGCATAGGTTTTATAACCATCAAATTATATCAAAAATATAATTTAAAATGTTTTGACCAAAAAACATATATTTTAAAATGTTTTGACAAAAAATATATTTAAAATGTTTATAACCCCTAAATAGAGACCGCCTCCATGCATATAAAAACTTTCTTTATTTCTTGATTCACAAGTAACCTTTTGAACTCTTGTTTGACAAGTAACATTTAAATCCCCTATTTTCGCAGAGGAGTTGCCGTTGAAGATCCGAGCAGCGATAACGGCGTTAAGCTTCTGATAGAGGATTATCCATTCGCAGTGGACGGTTTAGAGATTTGGTCAGCGATCAAGACGTGGGTGACAGAGTACTGCTCGTTCTACTACAAGAACGACAGAACCGTCCAAACCGATACAGAGATCCAATCATGGTGGACGGAGCTTCGAACCGAAGGTCACGGCGATATACAACACGAGTCATGGTGGCCGTCGATGCAAACCCGCGACGACCTCATCGAAACCTGCACCATCATCATCTGGATCGCCTCTGCTCTTCACGCAGCAGTCAACTTCGGACAATACCCTTACGCCGGTTTTCTCCCAAACCGGCCTACCGTCAGCCGCCGGTTCATGCCTGAACCGGGTACGAAAGAGTACACTGAGCTGGAGGAAAGCGAGGAGGTTGCGTTCTTGAAGACCATCACGCCGCAGTTACAAACTCTGCTTGGTATCTCCATCATTGAGATTTTGTCTATGCATTCGACGGATGAGATTTATTTAGGGCAGAGAGATTCCCCGAACTGGACTGCGGATGATGAGCCTTTAGAGGCGTTTAAGCGGTTTGGGAAGAGTTTGGAGGTGATAGAGAACAATATTATAAGGAGAAACAATGATAAGAGGTTGAAGAACCGGACCGGACCGGTTAACATACCATACACTCTCTTGTACCCGAACACTACGGATTATACAAGAGAAGGTGGACTTACTGGTAAAGGGATTCCAAACAGTGTCTCTATCTAGAGACAGATCACTCGTTGTTCATGTCGATATCATACCATTTACAAGGTTTCTCAGCGTGGATGTACTTCTTGAATTTTTTTTTTCTTCTTCTTCTTGATTTGTATTACTTTCCATCATTATGTACAATTATTTGCATGTTAATTTTCCGAGTTTTTTCTAGAAAAATGTAGATGTTGATTTCAGTATGTTTTTTGTGCTTGTGGGGTGCACAATGTAGATGTTAATTTCAGTATGTTTTGTGTGCTTGTGGGGTGCAGGATTCGTATAAATATATCACAATTTTAATCTCGTGGTATAATATATCTATAACATTCCGGTTGGTATATAGAAATACTTTTTGGCTATCTATATATGTCATCAAAATGGGTGATCTATCAGAAAAACACGGAGAAAAATCATGTGTTAATTGCAGGATCAGTAAACAAGACTTTTGAATTTTCAAAAAATTAATGCACCGTCCGTCGCATGGAATGGAGCCCACAAGCTGAGTGAGCGGGCATGGAAGGTCCATTAGTCATGGGCGATTAGGGTGTTACAAGTGGTATCAGAGCTAGTTAGACATCTCGGTTCTGATCCGAGAGGCGTCTTCGAGACATGTCTTGGTACACAACGAGGGCGTTGCATTATGTGAGAAAGGGTGAATTGTAACATTTTGGTTTGTAATATAGAGAAATGTTTCCTTTTCGATCACACATTTGTTTAGAACTCCATAATTAAGCGTGATTGAGCTAGAGTGGAAGGATGTAAGACCTATTGGAAAGTGATTTGTGATATCGAATGAGTGAGACCAAAACACATAAAAAGTCATGCGTGTAGATCCTAAAATCTACACTAAGTATTTTATAGTGATTGAAAGTTTAATCTGAGGAAGTAAAGATGATGTAGGCAACAATATCTTTAAACACAATGATATAGTCATATTCCACTAGGCAAAGATAGATTTTATCGATTAATCAGATTGAATACAACAAGAGGAATAAGATTCGATGTTACAAACGAGGTCGATGTGTGTGTATTGCTCTCTCTAGGGTTTTCTCCGTCATCTTATTCGTATCGATCGATCTCTTCTTATAGCGGATCGATTCTGGATTTCTCTTAACCTCTCCGCAATCTCCGGCTCTTCAAATCGATCTCCTTTTGCTCGTCGGAGTCGGGCCTCTCTTAATTGGTTGCGCAGCCCAAGTTACACAGGCCCAATGCATAGTTGATTGAAATTGGGTCCAACAATGTGATGATTGCAGAGTCAGCAAATAATACTTTCGAACCTCCAAAAATCTAGCTCATGTGTTGCACGAATAGGACCCACGGACTGAATGAACGGATATAGATAATCATATCCATTAGCCAAGGATAATCGGAACGTTACAATGTTACTATAGTATCATCACGGAATACAATCTCATAAGATAAGATATGAAAGCTATATTTAGGAATCTCTATTAAAGTTATAACGTTTTCGTTTTCGAGAAAAAGAACATCAAACGAAGAGGATTTTGAGGCACTCCTACAAAATAGAACAGTACTAGTTCTTAGTAATCATTTTGATCGCATTTGAAATCTGGCATGACAACTTGGCAATTCAATAACCATTATAGACGAAAAGCTTCGTTTGTTTTATTATTGACATCAAAAGTTATTCTACTACCATAAAAATAATTGTTTGGATAACAAAACCAGAATAGAACAATCAACAAAAATACTTCTCTATAAAAAAATTTGCAGTTCTAACTAAAAAGATTAGCAATTACATTTCGAGATTGAAATATGTAAAGAGTTTTGAAGGAGTGGATTTTCTTTTTAACGTTTCTATATATTTCCTTCAGCTGTGTGAAAAGCTTCTTTTGGTTTATTGTCCATAAAACCCTTATTGGAATATTGGAGTACAAATGTATTTACACAATAATTTACGTTGCAAATTATCAGTGTTGCCTTTGTTATCATTTGCCTGGGTTGTTTCTATTTCACAGTTTCACATAGTACTGTTTTGAGATATTTCACACATCAAAAACAAATTCTTAATTTTACAAATTTATTCTTATCAATACTTATGTCATTAACTAGATGATACTGACTTAGAAGGTGAGCATTTTAGAGAAAGATAAATAAAGACTTTGCTTACAAAAATATTGTACAAATATATAACGATATTATTTGTAGATAGAGAGAGTATATATTGTGTTCTAAAATACGGTCTAAACGTCTGTCTAGGCGACGTTTAGGCGTTATACGGTAGTCAACCATACTGTTTTTATGTTATATAGTGTTTTATGTGGATTTATATAATTCGGGCGAATAATAGCGTGTAGACGGACATTATGCGGTTTACGCGGATGCCTAGGCAGATTTTAAGCATTAATATTCAAAAAATAAACTATTAATATTAATATTTTATTTTATTAATGTTATTATTATATTACTTATACTTATTTTATGTATTTATGTGATTCTAGATATTAGTAAGTATAATTGTTGCAAAATCATTTTAAATTTATCATCTTTATATATTTAAAATGGATTTAATTTTTATAATTTAAAACTATTTATATATGTTAGACTATATAATACATAAAAGTGGATTTAAAATATATTTATGTTCAGTTTTTTCAAAAATAATGTATATATATATTAATCTTATACTTATATTTTGTGTAAATGTATATATCCGTATATACTCCGTTTAGGCGTCCACCTATACGGCTAGACGCTATACAATCATCTAACGCGTAATGAATGCCTAGCGCGTTTTAGAACACTATATTAATCCTTATTCGTAATATTTATGAGTTTCAAAACTTTCTTGATTCTATCTTTAAATTGTGATAAAAATGCATTTACCTTAAGAACATGATGCATTAAATACCAGGTAAAGAACATTTCGTTAATTCCATATAAGTATTATTTTATAATGTCTTCAAAAAACTTTGGGAAAATTTCTTAAATAACATTTGAATTTTTTGTCACTAAGATAGCACTCAAAAAGAAAAACAATTCAAAATAAAATTTATTAATCAATAAAACATTAAATTACCTTACATCCTAAACCATAAATATTTGTCTCACCCCTTAGATACTAAACCCTAAACTATAATCATCAAACCCTAAATTCAAACATATAAATATAGTTATTTTTACCTTTTACTGATGCTATTTACAGGAAATTTCCCCCTTATGTGTTAATTTTTGATCAAAACTTACTTTAACGTAATTTAAATGTATTTCTATTTAACTTTCTATATATTCCTTATAGGGTAATTATTTCAAACACTAAATAAACCTATCTCTCTAAATAACACGCAGGAGTAATAATGGTAAAACTGAGCTTTTGTTTAAAGTTCGGTATTGAAAATACAAACGATTATTTGACAAAATAGATATTTCCTCTATTTTATTAAATTAGATATTTTAGAAAAAAAATTGTTTAACAAAGATAGATTTTTTGTATTTTCTATGAAAAAATTGTGATTTTCAAAAAAAATTAGTTGCCTTTATTGAATTACTATTGGTTAAAAATTATTGAATACTAAAAATTACAGAAAAATATACATTTATTAGTAGTAATTTAATGTGTTTTTTTAATATATGTTAAAACACTAAAAAGTAATACTACAGTATATTTTTGTGAAAGAGGGAGTATTAAACTACAATATTTGTAAAATAAGAACGACATATGACATTTATTTCCCCCATATCAATGTCGTTGGTTGAAAGCATTTTTTTTTAAAAAAAATTGGTAAATGCAAAGTGCATTTAACTCAAAAACGACACTGAAATTTTTATTAAGTTGTTCAACGTCACGACCACGGTGTCTTAAAATGTAACAATTGACTTCGAATTCATGTATATAAACGTCGCACGTGCATTTTTAAGTTTTGTTTTTCAAAGTTGGGATTCTACTTGAAGTTAATGATCCATATACAATAGTTAATAGTTTGTTCTCCACAAAGGGTCCTTTTTCATTTTGTAATTTAGTCTAGCATATACTCTCACCGTTCATAAAAAATCCATATTCTTGAAAAAAAATTTGTTTCAAAAGATACTTATTTTTTTATTTTTAATATAATTTTTATCAATTAATAATGAAAAATTGTGAAATTCAGAAATATTAATTGCACTTATTAAAATTTTATTGGTTTAAAAATATATAAAATATAATATTACAAAAAAACTATTTATTTATAGCTAAGTTTTAATATGTTTTATAAAAAAGTGTGAAAATTCTAAAACATAAATCTTTTAGGAATGGAGAGAGTATTACATATACATCATCGGAAAACGTTGGTTAGAAAGGTTTATAACATTTTTCGAATCTAGTTAATGCAATTATCGAATTGCCAACGGTAGCAAATTAGTTAATAGTAGCGGGCGGAGACGTATAAATGGATCAAATGAGATGATGATATGCCATTAGTAATTAGTACTAATTTTATAGGGCGGAGCTATAACTCATTGTGTTGTCTATCTATACTATTATTTGCGAAGTAAATTTTCGGAATGGAGCTCTCATGTTGAAAGTTAGACTGGTTAAGTCGTTGTTACTCTTAATAAATTTTTATATATAATTAAAAATAAATTTTATGTTAATAATATTAGATTTATATGTCATACTAGATAATTGTAAATTATGATAAATTTGTCAAATAAAAACATATTTTAAAAAAAAGAAGATTTATACTATTATATATATTGTGTTGTTATCTGAAAATAATATTTCTACTATAAAAATTAAAATTTAAAAACAAATCGTTGTTACCCTTAATGAATAAAATGTATAAATAAATTAAAAAATAAAAACAAATTTTATTTGATTTAATTAGATTATTGATTAATATTAATAATAGTAAGAATTATCCAAAATCAGAAAATATAATTTAAAAAGAGAGATAATTTATGTATATATTGTATTGTTATCTGAAAAAATTTTTAGTAAGAATTTAAAAATATGAATTATATAACTAAATATTAATCAAATAAAATGTATAACTAAATTAAAAAAAAGAAACTTTAATTTATTTGATTAGATAATTTATTAAAATTAATAATAGTAAGAATTATCCAAAATCTGAAAATATAATTTAAAAAAGAGATAATTTATGTATATATTGTATTGTTATCTGAAAAAGTCTTTTAGTAAAAAGTTAAAAACATGAATTATATAACTAAATATTAATCAAATAAAATTCTTAATTATATAGTTGAAAATAGAATATTGAATTATCCAAAATCTAAAAATGTAATTTAAAAAAAAAGAGATAATTTATATATATATATATATATTGTATTGTTATCTGAAAAAGTATTTTAATAAAAATTTAAAAACACAAATTACATAATTAAATATTAATCAAATAATTTTTTTAAATTATATAATTAAAAATATAATATTAAGTTATTTTAAGATTTATTTTAGTATAATAAATATAGTGTACAAAAAAAATTTTAAAAATTCTGAAAATATTTAAGCATACATCGCGGGTAAAACACCTAGTTATTCATTAAAGTAGAGATATGCATGTGCATGTTTATCATATTTGATTGCCATCATAGTTTTGCTAAGCGCTTCGTTTCTAAATTTAGCTTAATATTCAATTATATTCGTGGATCTGAGACGGATTTGTATATTCAATGCATGCATTCTATTTGACTTTTTTTTAACTCCTCATTCTATTTGACTAAGAGAAAAAATAATGCATGCATCTATTAGAAAAAGATGTTAAGCAACATGATGCTATTCTTTGTTTTTAGATTCTTTTGTTAAAGTGGTAGTTTGAACTTTGAAGTAACTATTTGGTGAACTTTTGTTTTTGACTCAACTAGAAACAAATGAAATTAAAATCAAGCTCATTAAATAATAAATATCATCGCAATGTAGAGTAATGGAACCGATTAATGTAGTACTTTTTCTAATTAATAGTATATACTTTGTTCCTTAATCTCGTATTTTTAACGTCATAGCTAGAAGCCTGGTTATTACCGTTGAGATAAAGACGCATGACGACATCTTACGTGCGAAGACACGACCGACACAAACCCACGTGGACCCCGCAGTTTAGACCTATAGGCCGTCTCATCGTACGGTCTCCGGTAAAACTTCAGATATGGTACGAACGCTTCACGTGATGACTTCTCGCCTCCGCCAACATTTTTTCCCCCGCGAAAAAACATCGCCGGAGACTGAAAGAAAGACGGACGTGGTGTTTTCCGGTACGTCTCCGTTTTCGTCTTCTCCTGCAACGGCGTCGAGGGAAACACACTCTTTCTCATGCATGCGGGTTGTCTCGCGTCTATTAAGCCACGCGCCGCCGGAGACGCGAAAGATAGCGACCGCGAGCTGATCGGAGAAACTTTAGAGGCCGCGGTCGAGACGGCTGCGTTAAGAGGAGACGTGTCAGTGAAGGAAAGGTACCACGGCTTCAAGGAGTTATGAGATACGGTGAACGCGAATCTTGAAGAAGCTGAACCACTCGCGACCGCTGATTTATTCGATGATGCATCGAAACGTAGGGAAGCGGATCTAGGACATGATGATGATGATGATGATGAGGATGCTAAGGAAACGTGGCTGATATCTAGCTGCTCGTCATAGTCCAGCGAAGAGATCACCGTCGTGAGCGTTGATAGCTCCACGAATGGACGTACGCCCTGTCAGTTAAGTATGTGTATCGAGCTTATTCATGTAATAAGAATTAGGGAAGAAAAAGTAAAAGTAATAACAATTAGGATGATTTATTGAATTACTGATAATTATTATTTTACCTTCCAAATGTAAGGGAAAAAAGAGGGAGGGTCAATGATAAAGGCCTTGTAAAGTCGGCATGGATAATTATCTCCTATAATTTTTAGGGTTGGTAAAAGCAGATTTGCAAAGGCAGAGGATGATCTGAAAAAGCCTGTATTAACAAGGCAAAAAAAAACGAAGAGAATATTAATCAAGTGCCATTTATAATTAATTGTCTATCAGGTTTGAAAACAAAAGTTAAAAGATGTATTTTAGCAGAGAATAAAATTGTACTTCTTTTTCCTTCAAAAGAATGAAAACTTTAAAGGTAGAATTTTGAAAAACCTTTTGTGCAGGAAAAAAAGCATAAATCTTATAAGCGTGATTAGAACCGTATTTTACTAATTATTCCTTTTTTACTTTTATGGTAAAAATATTGTTTTTTGTAAACAAGGTCTACATTTTTTACTATAAAACATATACGACTTGAGTAAGTCTTAAGTCTCAACCCAACAAGAGAAAAAAATAGATTACATTTTATAACCAGCTGGCTTTTTCAACTTTGAGAAGTAAAATTCCAAAACGGGATTTCTTTTTCTTTATGGCTGAGTAAATTACTCAAAATTAAATAGATATGAAGCTTTTTTAAAATGATTATTAAAACTACTAAAACTTTTTCCATAAAAATATTGGAACGATAATGAAGAGATTTGGACATTTACGGTGAGTAATTACAGAGGAAGTTCAACGTTGACACATAAAGGGACACTTCGGACATCTGCATATACATATGTCCGAAATCCCACTCTCCGACAAGCCTCGATCCAAATTAAGAGAGAACACCAAATAGACCAGACCCAGAAGATTACCGTTTAGTACAGACCAACCCCACGGGCGGATATTTGGAAGCTTACCAGAGACAAAAATATTACTTAAACTACTACTAATTGCTTACTTGCATCGAAGAGAAGAACCACGCGCCGTTCCGCGTTTCTGGACATGCTCGATATTGCAGTCTCCATCGTGAACGCCACTAAACGCAAAAATCTGAAAAAGGAAGAAAAAAACGATTTCAACATTCTAAATGAAAATTAATCTGAATATTAATGTGAAAAGAGTGGATGGATTATTAATTAATCTGAACTTACTGCTTCTGAGTACGCAATTTCTGATAATCGTTTTTGAAACGGAAAATCTGTATATCAAAACCTCACCCTTGTTATCATTAAGTAACATTTAATATTATTGCCATTAGAAGATAACAATAACGAGTATGAATAAATTACTATAACGGGTCTGACGTCTCCGTCATGGCCGGCGATGTAAGCTACACCGTCGGAAAGCTCCGTCGCGAATTCCTCAGCCCCTAACCTCTCTTAACACACATAAACAAAAAGCAATAAACAAAACAAAAACGTACTATTTTAGGTTGAGATTTTATAAGTAAATCGAAGAACATACCAATTTCAATGCTTTGTCTCCAAGAAAGACATGACAGTAGTTGCTTCGCAGCTCTTTTCACGTTGTTTCCTTTCCCTTCCAAGAATCTCTCCACGCACTCTTTGTTACAGAACTTCTCCTAAAACAAATATAAAGTTGGAAGCTTTATTCATGGAATATACAATAAACATGCAGATAGATATATGCGTTTTATTAAGAAAAATTAACTAAACGTACTTGGTTAAGAGTGAGAGGAGATTGCTGTCTGAGTAAATGAAGAACAGTTTCGACTTTCTCATCTTTCTTTCCCATTTCTTGATGATATGTATATCTTTGTTCTGTTTTCGAAAGAGTTTGTGAACAGAGCAAGATGATGAAGAAGAGCCAAGAAAGAAAGAAGAAGCTGACAATGATTGTTTATGTATGTGTTACCGCAAGTGTCTTACTTGGAGCAAAAAAACCTTTGTAGTTTTCTCTCTGTCTATATAGAGTCTAGAGAGCAAAAAAACAGGCAGTATGTTGTGTTATGGAAACGGTTTCTGCCAAAAACTTATAAATGTCGGAGGAGTTATTGGTTGATGACGTCGTTTTTGCTGGACGTTGATGATGTGTGAAAATCATTGGCGGTATCTAACGCCGTTAAATGGCTCCCCTTTTGCCCAAAAAAACCTCTAGATCACTTCAATGAACACTTACTATGTATTAACTTCTCAACGAGTCAAAATATTTGTTTATTTCCATTTAAGAAACAACTAAGTTTATCTTTCAAAAATTAAAGATTTTCTTTAGAGTAGTTATCTTGCAACAATTTCGAATGCAAACCACTTTATTCAGTGTCTCGTCTCAGATGATTACTTAATCTAATTTGATTTAAGCAGCATATCTACTCCATATATAGTCTAACGTCTATATGTAACATAGCTCACGTACTTACAATGATCGACGGTGAGGTTAGCCAATTCAATGTTTTTGCCTCAATAAGAATTTGATCAAATATTGTAGTGAACCGTGTTAGTGGAACTGATTTCAGATTGAAAAAAAAAATCTAATCATACGGTGAAGATGTATATTTCTGAAGTGTTTTGTATTAGTTCAGAAAGTAGTACAAAAATAGTATAGATTTGTATCATGAAAATGGAATATAATAAAATTTGTGCACTATGATGTTTATATGTTATTTTATCTTGGAAAAAGAAAATATATCTGTTATGAAAAAATGAAAGTTTACTTTAAATGAAAACTGAAGAGAAAAAGTAAAGGAAAATATATTTAACAGAAAAAAGTTTCTTTGAAAAAAAGTTGGGAAAAAAATTTATGTTAGCTATACATAGAGAACGTACCTCATGAAATAAATGTGTTTATGCAGAAAAAAAGCGGGAGATTTTTGTTTGGTGCTTTTGTGGTTAAGCTTTTAGTGTTATTGTTATTCATTAGGTGTTGACATAGTCATTGACATATTTTCTGAAATTGAAAAATTGAAGTCTAAACTTAAAAACAAAATATTTCAGATGATCCTGATAAATTGAAGTTTAGATTCTAAAATAAGTTTAATTTAGGATTAAGTTATTTTAAAAAAATTGTAATAGAAAAGAGCGATATTTCAAAAAATTAGTGTATTTGTTTTTTTTATAGTGAATTTGAAAAAAATATGTCTTATACTTTCTACATTTTATTTTCTAGTTTCATCTGTACTTGCACATAACTTAGTGAGAAGAATAGAATGAAAATTTCCATTACAAACAACAATAAAAATATGTGCAACGTAACCTTATTAAAGTTGTCATTTACTTTGTCATCGTATCCAGATATATTTAAAATAGGGTGAGTCATAAGCCTTGTTTTGTTTACATGTCACTTCAATATAAAATTGTGATTTGAAATTAAATGTTGTTTGTTTGTTTATTGCAGAATTATATGATCGGTCCTAGATCATCTATATTATTACGATTGAAATATATTTTGATATTGTATGAAAACTTAGATAATAGATTAAATAAAAATTGTTTAAAAATAAAGATAAGATATTAAATATTTTTTATTTATATATTTAGTCACTGTATTTATTTCTCATTTACAGATTCCGTCGTTTGGAAATTTGGATAGTAGATTAAATGAGAATTGTTTGGAAGCACGAATAGCAAATTAAATATTTTTTTTATCTACACATTTAGCTATTGCATTTCTTTCTTATTTACAAATCTGCCACTTCACTTAAAATCAAATATCATAAAATTCATAATAGTTCATAAAAACCTACTGTAAAATATTAAATTATTTTTAAATAAATAAACAAAAAAATCAATAAGTTAATATATGAATATTACAATTCATCAAATTGCATCAAGTTATATAAAATTATAAATATAATATTATGTACATATAAAAATTATTATCAAATATCTATATTATAATATAATATATTCTACTCTAAATATATTTTACAAAACATAAAAATATAAATAGATATTTTATAAAATCAATGGTTTATAGATTTACATTAAACGCAAGTTAAATCCAACACTGCGCGGATCAAGATCTAATATAAATTCAAACTTAAAATCATTTTATTTTATGATACTAAACAACGATTCAATACTAATAAGCGATTTGCGAATGAATTCGAACAATATTAAAACTAACAATAACTTATGACTTGTTATTGAATAAAATGTCATATGTTGCATTGGCATCACATCAATTGATAAACGGTAGTAGTCTTCTTAACATGTATAATTTCAGTTTATGAATAAACCTGATAATTTCCAAAAAGACTAATAAGAAAGAGCGGACATGAATAGAATTTCAAAATTTATACTATAATGATCCAATTTGTTTCATCTAAATAATAATTATCCGATTTGATCTGTAGTTATCCAAATATTTGATGTTTGAATATCTGATTTTTTTTATATTTTAACCGGATATACGATTATATAAATAAATTAAATTTAAAAAAATCGAAAAATAATATAAAATAATAATAATTCTTACCTTTTAAAATTCTAATAACTAAAATAATCAATTTAATAAATAAAAGATATTGTAAAACTTATATAATAGAATTATATAATTTATCTATATGATTTTGTAAATATATGTATATATATTTATATAACAGATCGAAACAAATATTTATTTTTAAAAATATTAGTATTTATGATTTATTTTATTTTTTATGAATATTACATATTATTATTTGATTTATTTTATAAAGCTACATATATTCAAAATTTTCGGATCAAATCGAAATGAATAACGAATTATATCAAAATTTATATAGAGATTTTGCCTAGTCCTACCAATAAGACAATCTTTTATATATTTTTCTTCTACAAAAACGCAATGAAATTTGAATGAATATTCAAGCACCGTGAATACGTGAGCTAGATTTCAACCGAGTAACAAGAATCCCCTCTCTTTATTTTTGAAAATCCAACATTTTGACAGAAATTTTTGATGTGACTACTGTCTTCACTCCTGCAATGTATAGTTGCAGTTGGAAACTGTTGTACCCAATGTCCTCCATCCGGTTAAAAGTAAAATATAAACAGTTCTTTTCGTATACCAATAATGAACTAGTTCAAGTTACAAAACCCATCAATCTTGTAGGCTTATTTTTTGATCCCTTGTTTTTTATTTCTTTTTTGCCAAAATGAGTTCAGACTCTAGATCTTACTTTGTAAAATATTCTTTCATTATATGATATTTACAATTTAGTAAGAAAAAAAAAACCCATCAAATCCTAGTAAATTACTTTTGGGTGGTTCAAAGAACAGAAAACACATTGATTATAGATACATGTTAGTTGTTAAGCTAGTGAAATTTTATTATTAATATCGATTATTAAACCATTTTGTTTCCCCTTCAAACGTGTAGCTTTCTGTCTTTATAGTAACTAGAGATTTTTTCCGCGCTTCGCGCGGATTATATCTTATAAATTTATTTTATTTATAATATCATTTATCGGTTTTTTTTATTTTACATTAACTTCTTGTTTTTCCAATGTTAGTTTTTCTTAATTTAAATTTATATGTTTATAATTTTTCATTTTTCTTGTTGTAAATAGAGAATTATATTTTTTATTGATAGTTTTTTGTATGTGACATAAACTTTTTGAAATTTTAAAATAATGTTATATATAGTATGATTAACACATTAAAGAAGAAAAACATATTGAGGCACATTTTACACAGGTTTTATATGCATAATTTTAAACATTATATACGTATATATTATAAGTTTGAAACATGTAAATGCTTTCTAAAGCTAAATACTTGTTCTGAGTTTATATAACTTATTGAAAGTTTTATCTCTTTTTAAATTCAAATCACAGAAAAAATATCAAAAAGTCAGTATATATGGGTTTTTTGGGTTTTAAAATCAACACTGAAAAATTATATGAATCAGATAACAACAGTTTTATAAACAACTGGATAAAATTTGACCGAGCCAAAGATTTTCACACAATATGTTCTTTTTTCTTCAAATTGCGAAGAGCCTATAGGCACAAGAAAAAAAATCATAATTTTTGTTTTCACTTATATAACATGTTTTCTCCTTTACACACGAAGTTTATTACACTGCTATAAGCAATGGAGAACTCTATTCATATAAGATTCACATCTATGCATTTTGACAAAGAAGAATTTTAGCCATCTTTAGTTTCGGAATGGTCCAACTTCAGTCATATACACTATATTTTCTCTATGATTCAAATCTTACAATTTTAATATATGTGCAGATTTCGATGTGAAAAAGCATGCACGCCATCTATCATTCAACCTATTATTTTTTCCAAAGTAAACACTATAATCCTCGTTTGGTTAGCTCCACAAACTAATCTCTTTGGATCAGTTTACTAAAAAATATGGATACTAATGTCAGAAAAGAATATAAACACTATCAACAACAAATATTGGCACAAGACTATTTGGTTCAAGGAACATATTCCACGTAATGCGTTTATATCATGGCTGGCTTTGCGGAGAAGACTGCCAACCAAGGATCGCTTGAGGCGTTAGGGGTTAAATGTCTCAGGAACGTGCGTCCTTTGTAATCTGGAAATAGAGACTCACCATCATCTCTTCTTTGAGTAATCTTTCTCTCGCTTGATATGGGAGCCTTTTGCTGCTGAAGTTTAGATTTCTCCTCCGGCTGATCTACACTCTGTTGCAGCCTGGATCAATCAACCTCGCGTCAACGCAGATGCACATGCTACTCCAGTCATCAAGCTCTACTTTCAGTCATCCATCTACCTGCTGTGGAAAGAGCGTAATGCTCGTGTGTTCACAGCTGTCTCCTCACCTTCATCAGTCATCCTTGTCTCTCTCGACCGTATGATGCGTGACCGTCTCCTCTCTTACCCGGTAAGTTCTTCTTTCTCCTCTTCTCTACTTCTTTTTATTTTTCTTGTATAAGACTTCCTTAAGGCTTTTTTTATCTTGAGTTGTTGTTGGTTGTTTTTGTTTCCTTGCTGTAATAAGTTGTTTAAAAACAACAGTGTAACTTTTCAGAAAATGATAATCTTAACATCTTACCAAAAAAAAACAACAAATATTGACTTATTTATGTGAATATATATTTTATTTTAAATCATTATAGTTGACGAAGAAAACATCATAATTTGTACAACAAATTTTCTTAGATTCACCTCATCATACTCACCATTTTACCATTTTAATTACATAATTTTACATGAGCTTCTTCACCCTCCCCGGTTATTTTCTCTTTATTTATAACTACAATATAAAGTAATAAACTATATATATTATAAATTAATAATTTATTTATCCTTGAAGTCTAACAATTAAAAATATAACATAATTCAATATAAATATATGATTCTATTAATAAATTAGCAGTTACAAATTTAAAATTTCTAGAAATATCAAAAGTCGTATGTTAGTTAATTATTTTCTAAATGACATCTATTTTTAATTTTTTTGGATGAAAATATTTTGGCTGAGGTGGATAGTCTCAAAAGCCTTGAATTTAGTCCCTTTTATATAGTAGGACGGTATAATAAGTGTTGCATTAAATTGCCGTATTGTGTATGAACCAAAATGTCTAATGTTTACATGTTTTACATCCATCTTTTATTAAGAGGGGGGAGGGGTTATTGGTTTAAGAATTTTTAAAGAATTATGAAGTTTTAAGAATCTATGGTTATTGGTTTATAGATTTTAAAAGAATTTGTAAAATCCATTGTTATTGGTTTAAAGACTTTTAAATTCTATCAAATCTTTTGTTATTCAAAAAGTTTAGTTTTTATTCATTTTGCTATTCTATTAAATTATATGGTTATTGGGAACTATATTCTTTATATTTTTACTCATAAGCTAGACTTTAAAAATAACATATCTACTCGTAAGATTTCTGAAATCTGTATACTAATAAAAACATTCTCACGCTTTATGATATATATTTTTCTTGTTTGACATGTGACTTTCAGAAGATCTCTTTGTCGGTAAATTTCGTATTTGGTGTGTTCTAACATAATTTTTCATTTGTATGAATGGTGTCTAAAAAATATATCATTGTATGAAGATAAAAAATAATTATTTTCACAACATAACTAAGAACAAACTATGCATAACACAAATAACCAGTACCATAAAATATATTTGTCTATGTAAATACACCAAACGATAATATAATAGTGTCTCATCAAAATTCATTGTTGAAAATTTTTACAATTTTTTTTTACCATAGAAGAAAAAACTTTTGAAAAATTATATTGCGCAAATTCTTAATCTATAGAAATCAATACATAATATTTGATAGAAATTAGAAAACATTTATAAACTTTTAAAAATCTGTCGATTTCTAAAATCACTTAATTCTTTCCAAATTCTGGTTCCAATAACCCCCTAAACCTTAAACTCTAGTTTTAACGTGTCAAAGGCAGAAAAACAATTGTTGAATAAATATTCTGAAATAAAGAGACCGTTGTCGCCACGGAGGTGACTTGCTCGTATGTGATTATAGTGTTCGGAAAATTACAAATGTATCCAGTAAAATCCACATGTCAAAAGCAAAATAACGGAAAAGCTAGTTCACGTGTTTGTTTCTAGTGCTTTATATCTAGTGTCCACACACCGACAAATAAAGTCAAAGAGATAATCGATGATCTCTCTTCTGTATCAAGGCATAAAGAAAATCGTTAAAGAATGTAAAAATATAAAATAAGATTGTTTGAACAGCTAGGTTAGTTATAAACTTAGAATTATCAAAGAGACGACTATATAGTAGATAGACAGCTTTAGTCTATAGCTTCAGAAAAACAAATATTTAATGTGCCTGTTTAGCAGATGTCTATATTAGATTTGTACTTGTGAAAATTCCTGTATGCAGTTAATCCCTTAGAAATTAAGTTAATTATAAAAATTGATTAAGATGTCGAGTTTTAATCAAGATATATCCATTTATAATAACCGTGCTTATAATATCCATTACATATTTACAATATACTTAACTAAATGTTTACTACTCCCTCTATTCCTAAAAATATGATGTTTAAACAGAAACACACATATTAAAAAAACTACTTTTTGTCTAGAAAATATCATTAAAAATATAAATTTATAGTATTCAACCAATTACAAAATAGACTAATAAAATATGATTGGGTATACAGTTTTTAATAAAGTAAAAATTACCTAAAAAAAATGAAAACATCTTATATATTAAAACATCAAAATTCTGTAAAACATCCTATTTTTAGGAACAGCGGAAGTATATATCATTCTTTGACGTGCTATCTAAAATTCATCAAAATTTTAAATTAATTGAAGGCAATATAGGATTTCAATCGAGTTCTTAATTTTTTTTTGGAAAATTATATTTGAACCTCTTTTTGTTTGTTAAGATATTTTTTACCCACTTTTCAAAATTCAAAATCTAAATATCTGATTTTATTGCATCGATGGTCCTCACTATTCCATATACAATGTGGAAGTGGTGGGGATAAGCAAAGTGATTATGTAATTATGATGATTAATCATTAAGGTCACCTTGAATGGATTTGATTTTAAGAAGTTAACAAGGTGAGACAATTTTGTGAGAAATAGCAAATTTCAGTTTTTTGTTATTTAAAAGCGAAAATGTATTTGATGAAAGCTATTAATATTTTGATATATAATTTGAATGGATAGTTCAGAAGTGAATGTATACTTTTTTCTACAATTTAAATTTTGAAAGCTTAAGTTGGTGTTTTTTGTATTCAATCCAGAGAGGGCAGGGGGAAATGGAAGTATTATTTATATATAAATTGTTTGTTTGGTCAAAATTCACAAACCTGAACGAATCACTTAACTAATACCACATATCATTTAGTTTAGACTAATCTCATAACATTGTAAATCATAATATACGATTTATTTTGATCGACAGACAAAAGTTAGTCCGATTCTATAAACTCTCTAAAGTCTCAAGTCTCAACTGGTAGAAAACATCATTAACTTAGTTAGGCACCTAGGCCTTTGATGGGCTTGCTTGTGGAATCTACTCATTCTAACACATTTAATCTTGGGCTCTTAAGACACAAGTTTGAACTTGAGTTTATTACTCAACTAATAATTTTGGGAACCGATTTTAGTTCAAATTATTCTATATTATTTAATTACCAATTTAAACATTTTCAAATGTATGGTTGTCTCTAATAAAAACTATAAAGGTCACTCAAAATCATATTCTGGTTCAGATGAGATTTTTAATATATCGAAAGTAAGTTTGATGAAACTTGAAGTTAGAATACAACCAGTCAACAAACACAACTTGTGCTTCTACTTTTACCAGACATTGAATATTTCGGAAAATACTTATATAATATAGTAAAACACGAATTCACTTGCATGTTAAAATCAACAAGACACAAATCTTTTAAACATATATCAAATCACGTTTAGATCAAATCTTCCTAAACTACAAGTAGAGGAGAAAACACCGAAACTAGTCATTATGCAAAATGTTTATTATTTTTTGGAAATTGAGTTGTTTAATCAGAATCACTCGTTGGAAAGGAAAAGTTAATTAGACATAAGAACAATTATATACTTATACTTAGAGACATCAATTCCAGTATCCATTTGGATCGTCTACATAAACCATTATTTTTAGACAATAACTGGTCTATATAATGGAAAGCGACCCAAAATATGATCGTTCATACCTAATAAAAACTATGTCTATTTGGATGGTTGACAAAAAAAAAAAAGTCTATTTGGATGTCCATAAACGTCCAAAATTTTATAATTTTTTTTTAAGTTTTTCTGTTGAAATCAATAAATTATACTTTTTTAAAAAAATATTACGATTTCCTGGAATAACTGTATAATTCTCTGAGAACCGTTAGTTTATGAGTCATACAAACTATTTTTTTTTAAAGTAGATTATCTATTTTCGTGTATGTATGTTTGTACAAACCAGGAAAGTTGGTGTTTGTGAGATGGATTTAGAAATAAGGAAATGAAAAGATAATCGACGACTTATAAGGCACCCTAACATTACCAAAGCTGTCTCTCCACATTTGTCATTTGCTTCGATATTTACTCTTTCTTCATTTTTTTTTTGGGTCAAATTACTCTTTCTTCATTTTTTTTCCAATTATTCTCAAGTAAAATCATTTTTAGAGGTTGGTCCAAATTGGTGTATCTTTAACAGGAATCAACAATTTTGCAGCTTACTGAGATTGGCCCACGCACATTTTTCTTGCGGGGCCGAAGACTGTATTAATTAAATACAAAACATTTGAGTATCATTGCTTCATTGATTATTTTAAATTTATCTTGTCATAAAAATCATTAAACCCATACAATTTTAATACTTGTTAATCTATCTCCAATGGTTCACTTTATTTTTTACTCTATAATAGAGTTGTGCTATACTCCAATAATATTTTATTTTAGAGTAGAAAATAAAATGATGAACAAACAAAAAACAATTTACTCTATATATAGAGTAAACTCATTTTTACTTTATTAGACCATTTCCAATGACTTACTCTATTTTATACTCTAAAATAGAGTAACTCTATAATACAGTTTGAGTTTACTCCAATGATACTTTATTTTAGAGTAAAAAATAGAGTAATGAACAAAAAAAAACAAATTACTCTATATTTGAAGTAAACCTATTTTTCAATATAGTACCATTGGAGCATTTTTATTCTAAACTCTATTTAAGAGTGAAAAATAGAATATGGTTGAAGATGCCCTTATAGAGTGAAAAATATAGTATAATTGAAACATTTTTATTCTAAACTCTATTTTAGAGTGGAAAATAAAATGAGTTGAAGATGTTTTTAGAACTTATAACAAAAGCGAATATACTATTTACACCATTTCCAATAGTGTCCTTCATACTTTCCTCAAAATGAATTAAATTAAATTTGAATTTTTTTCCAATGACTTCTTCATTTTTTTCCTCACAATTTAATATATTAATTTTAACTTTTTATTTATTTCTAATAAAATATTTTATTTGATATTTTTTAAAATTATATTCACTACTTTTAAAATATTAAAATTTCAACTAAAATTTAAATATATTAAAATAAAAAATTTATCACATTAGTAAAATTACATAACCCCATATAAAAAATAGAATATTTATTTAAACAGTACTATTTTATGTCAGGTATTGTTATCTGTTGTGTTAAAATTATTTGTATACTTTTTTTTTAATTTTGGTCATACTTATGTATTCTTAATGTTATGTTTATATTTTTATTTTATTATATATATGATTATTGAGTTATAATTTTTATAATTAATTATTTAACTAACTTGTTATTTAGAATCATGTTTAAAGTTTAATCATTATGTATATATATTAAATAAAAAGTTTTAAAAGTAATCTTTTGTCAAAATTTTAGGGGTTATTATGTAAATAAAAAAATTTAACATCAAAATAAGTTTGTGAATAGTACTATTACATCATCATATCCTCATTTTCCACTTAAAATGAAGTACCATTAAAAATAGTTTTCCTCATTTTTTAATATTTTCCTCATTTAGATGCACCATTGGAAATGTTATTAGCAGTAATTTAGCTGCAACAGTTATGTAATTTTATGAAAGTGAATTTGATTTGACAAATTTATGATTCAAAATGATATATCAAAAATAGTGATCTTGTCAAATGTCATGTTTTCCATTCTTAGATCATATACCTGAATTTTATTTTTGGGTTCACCAAGAAGTTTTTTTCTTAGTTCACCAGTAAGTTTTGAATTAGAGTCCATGGTTCCTTCGAGCCAAATACCAAACAATTAATTTTATATATCTTTCATCTCTGGATCCGAATCACTGGAAAACATACATACACTATATATATGTTCTCTCTGGTTATATGATTTTCTGATTTTTTTTAATGAAAATATGATTTCTGATATGAATACCATCATATAAAAAATGAAAATGAAAACAGGCTTTTGTTTTGTTTTCTTTGATAAGATCTGGCTTTTGTTTTTGTCGGCCAAAACATGGTTATTTACCTAAGAAACATAAAATTAAGACAAACATATCTGTATATATTAATAATTAGCTAAAAGAAAAAGTAGTCAAAAAATCTATAGAGAAAAGAATGTTCTACTTATGCTAATACGTTACAATAAGCGTATAGGCAGGCACATAAGTAATGAAGCATAACATGAAAACATAGAAGGTGGCAAATTCATTCATACGATATATGAATATATGATATAAAAGAAGTGTGAAGAGAAAACATGATAGGTGAAATGGGATAGTTCTTGAGGTACAAGTGAGCTTTAAAAAGGATAGAGAAAGATGTTTGACAAACACCTAATACCAAAGAGACCCCATCACGATAAAACATTAAGTCACAGTTTCATCATTCTTCATCTATATTGCGTTATACTTCATCAAAACTCATGAACAGAAATCTAATAAACTACTATATTTTATCAAGCTGGGATCCATGTGTCACGGTTAAAAGTTTTGAGAGACTTATTTAATAAGAAATTTGTATGGTGAGATAAAAAAGAAAGGAAAGGGAGATGGAGATGGTGGCTTGGGGCATACTTAAAAAAGGAACATATAAAACACATTGATGTGGCTACCTCCATTCTCCATTATCCAAGGTGGAGCACTGTTATTGGGTAGTTTCTTCATTTGGGTCCATATATGTTTTTTTTACTGAAAGGTCCATACATGTTATTTATGTACATATATATATGTACCTATATATAAAGATAGTGTAATTAATATTTCATACTTGCAAGAGCCTCAGGCACTGTATGAGAAATGAGGTGGCTCAGTTCCTTCTTCTCTCCCTTGAAGAAACTATGGGTTCGCGTCAATTCTGCTCAAAAGAAGAGTATGATCTCTCTCTTTCGCTCTTTCTCTCTATACACATTCTATATCTTTCTTCCTGCATTATGTATGTGTTAACATCTATAACATATATTTGATGGCCGAGTTACGAGTACTCCCTTTATGATTTTATGGAAGAAAACTATGAAAATGAGTTTTGTTTACAATTTGAACTTATATGTCTAGATCTATCTATATACGTGTGTGCATTTCATTGTGTTTATGTAGAAATATTGATAATGTGCAGGCAGAGGATTATACATATTATACGAGGACGTGAAGTCATGTCCATACGAAGATGTTCATGTTCTGTGGTCTATACTCGTGGAGTCTCACCCACACACTTACCCAAACAATAAAAACTCCATTCATTATTGATACGTAGCTTTCGTCTTGGTTCAGCGAGTTTATATATGGAATGTTCATGCTCAAGGACGAAACAAATGAGAAACTTGTTAGCGACATGATTCATATATATGTTTTCTCTCACTTGTACATAATAATATAAATACACAGAGATTCTCTTTCCCATAAGGTTCATGTTCTTTGTTCTACCTCGCAACTATATAATATGTATGTACGGTTCTCTTTTGAGGTCGTATATATACACTTAAATATCATTATATAGGTTGCATTATTAGGAAAATAATAATTTAGATATGAGCAAAGATATACTTTTTTTATAATTGGTAGACATAAAAAGCTAAAGGTTGATGGGGAAAAGGAGAGAGTGAATAGAAGAAGATGAATTGTCGTGAAGATTGTTGGCTTGTGTCGGTTGGGTTGTATTGACGTTAGTTGGACTTTGGAAAGTTGCGGTTCATTTCATTTTGCATATCTTATTCGTTTAGAGAGAAAAAGTTGAGCACAAGCCAAAAAGAATGTTATGAATGATAATTTCTTAGTTTGATAACCAAATGAAACCAGACCTTTCTACTGGCATAAGGCCACATTAACCGTCGAAGGTGCGGATTACATCGATTAAAATGTTAATTCCAGTGCCGAGAATGTCCATGGTTCGAGAATTTATTAAAAATTGCCGTAGCTGACACTGTTTTTATTGCTTTTGTTAAAAACAATGCAGCAAAAAGCAAAGTGTTACATGTACTTAATAAAGAGAGATATTACAGTTTGGCAGACGAGAGAGAAATCATCTTCTAAAAGATAAATACTTAACACATGTAATTATGTGACAATTAGATCTAAGTGAGACATAACTAATAGTAATATGGTGAAGTTTTCTTGATTGCACCAAAAACGAGTATGCTTTGGTAGGATGCGTGAAGTTGTTATTTACTTTTTCAAGGTTTTTAATTATTTTTCCATGTTTATATCAGTAACATTAAGATAATCGCTGAAAGAGATCGATGTTTGGTCGCCAGTGGAACATTTGATATTCATAAAGCTCTTTGGTAACAAAATATAAAAAGTGAAATACAGGCGATTCAAGAAAAGTACTTCATACTTCCATACTCCACAAGCAACTAGTTGATCTTCATGCTGGATGTAGACCAAACTTTTTTTTGGATCAAAGTAGACCAATATCTTTCTCAATCTTCACAAGGAAAAATGAGATACGGAGTCCATATACAAATACTATACAAATACTAGATGAGCTTCATAATTCATTGAAATAAAATGATACATACTATCATTGTTATGTAGATGTACGTTCGACCAAATTGAAAACTTTCTATATATCTACTATACATCTCTAATTTTTATCTGACTATAGAAGACACCTATAAATTTTAGAACTATGGTATTGTCGGTTGTTCACCTCCTTTCTAGATGGTCAACAATATAGGAAAATCGCTTTTCTTTTATTAAAAAATTTAGTTTACATTTAATAAGAAAATCACATTAATTTTCTAACACAGTTCTTTTGCCTTTTTTTTTTACTCTTCAAGAAATTTTATTATAAAATAGACTTTGTGATTTATAGACAAAACTATAATTACAAGTATCACTTCTTACAAAAATAAAACTAGATAAGTATATGTGTTTGAGAATACGTGAGCTTTTCATTGTTTTCTCTGTTGGAAACTCAGTGAGTGTTATGTATTTGTTTGCAGACAAAGGCTGGCGATGCTGCTTGAAGAGTAGTACTAGTATTTTGGATCCATATGCCCATTTTTGTTTTTTCAATTGAAACTGAAGCTTTTTGAGAAATTCTAATCAGAAGGGTAAAGACATTCTGCTTGGCTTTAAAACTCTGAACCAGACAGAGTCTCTTCCTGGTTCGGTTTGTTTTCTCCAGACCGAAATGCGGTCCATCGTTGGTATTATCAAATCAAACAGTCTTACATTTAAAATCTTTTCGGTAACTGAAATTGAGATTTTCATCATTTTTCAATTGCTCAAGTGATTTTTTCTTTTTAAATTTGTATCTGTAGTGATATTTGTACGCGTCACACGAATGATCGTCGGTTCTAATGTACCGGTCCGGTTAAGTAATAATCTAATTGAATTTGCTCTCAAGGGGAGTTGAACTTGAAGCGTCGTCGTTTTCGCCGATTCGAAAAAAAGAAAGTAGTCGCCTGGTCCTTCCGCTGCCTGCCAACAAATGGAGCTGTCTTCCTCCGCTCAGATTCTGAGACCTAAGCTCGGCTTTACAGTTTCTCTTCCTCGGAGATCATCGATCGTTTCTTCTTCTTCTTCGCGTCCCCGATACTTGCGGATGGAAACTCAATCTCAGCCTCGTCAATCAATCTCCTGCGCTTCTTCACCCAGCAACAACGTTTCTCCTGCGACTTCTAACGAATCAGGTCAGTTTTGGTGTAGAATCTCACATCAAGTTTCGTTTTTTTTTCATTCTCTGACTCAAAGTCTTGTCCTTTTGTTTTGTTTCGGGGCAGATAGAGTTGGAGAAGTGAAGAGAGTAACAAAGGAGACGAATGTGTCAGTGAAGATCAACTTGGACGGCACTGGACTTGCTGATTCTTCCACTGGAATCCCTTTCCTTGACCATATGCTCGACGTATAAAGTGTTTTTGACCTTTTTTAATTTGTTTGCTTCGTTATTTTGAATCTTGATTGGTGTTTTGTGTTTCTTGGTTTAGCAACTTGCTTCACATGGGTTGTTTGATGTTCACGTGAGAGCTACTGGTGACGTTCACATCGATGACCATCACACTAACGAAGATATTGCTCTTGCCATTGGAACCGTGAGTGTTTAACTTACTTACTTACCCTCTTTTGTTCTGCCATTGTTTATTAGACAGCAACATTCTCTTGTGCCCTGTATTGCAACCTCTAGGCTCTTTTAAAGGCACTTGGTGAGCGTAAAGGGATTAATCGGTTTGGTGACTTCACAGCTCCTCTAGATGAAGCCCTTATTCATGTTTCCCTCGTAATTAAAACTCTCTGTGTTTTATCCTCTCATATAATCTCAGACTTGCTTATTGCTTATAATGAAACAAAAACCACATTTTTGCAGGACTTGTCTGGTAGACCATATCTTGGTTACAACTTGGAGATTCCGACACAGAGAGTTGGGAACTATGACACTCAGGTTCTTCAATCCTTCTCTTTTAGTTATTTTTTTATTTATTTATTTCATGTATTAGTTATAAATTTGTAAACCCTTTTCATTTGTAGTTGGTGGAGCACTTCTTCCAGTCGCTGGTTAATACTTCCGGTATGACACTTCACATCCGTCAGGTACTGTCTCTCCAAAATTTTCGAATAGCAAACATAATCGTTACGGGTTCATGATTCACTTATGGTATCTGCTTGGAAACCTTTTGAATATAGTCGTTTTGTTACAACAGCTTGCTGGTAGAAACTCGCATCACATAATAGAGGCGACATTTAAGGCCTTTGCCAGGGCTCTAAGACAAGCAACGGAGAATGATCCTCGCCGTGGTGGCACCATACCAAGGTTTGACTTATCCTCCACCACATTCTTGTTATAGGCACTTAGAAGAATGCTTAGAAGCATATACTCTTTGTGGATCCTTAGGATGAAGAATGTATATATCGTTTGAGGTGTTATTGCTTTTTGGGAGTTTGCAGTTCAAAAGGAGTCTTGTCACGGTCCTGAGGGCTGAGAGCTGAGCAATCACAAGAAAAAGCTCCCAGATTCACTCTTTAGAAGATTGCTGGGCTCATCTTTATGATTAATATATGTTGTTGAAAGAGTGTTTTGTATGACTTCATTTTTGGAGAAGTCCTTTATCAAACTCAGAAACTTGCTGAAAGACTTGCTAGTTTTCTAGAAAGGTTAAATGTCTTAAAACGACTCCGTTTTAAAGCCTTGTCGGTAATTAACGGTAATAATGGCAACAGTTACTGTTAATCCAGAGAATGTTGTTTCCATCAGATAATCCTAAACCCTAATTTTAGATTATTCAAGTGGGAAATTTTAGTTTGATGTTAGGTATTATCCAACTTAGCTGTTATCTCCGTCAAACCTAGGACTGCTCTGTTGCATCTCATTTGTTTTAATCTTTGTTCTGCATCATATCTTTTTTCTTTTGGTCAAAGTTGTTCTACATCATATCAAATTGTTATAAGTCCTTGCCATTTTGCAGGCTTATTTCTTATACTTAGCACATCATAATGGTAGTTTTTTTTTTGCAGTTGTTTAAAATTAGGGCGCTGATATTCGATGCTATATATATATATATATATATTTTAAACAGTCTGTTTTAAAATAGGGTATCAAATATGCAGCTCCTTTTTGTAGTGACCCTTAAATCAGCGGTTCTATTATCAGCAAATAATGTGTGTTTAACATTCTTTACTCTTGTTGCTCAAAAAAAATGTCGCTAAAAAAAAAAAACATTCTTTACTCTCGCACCCTGTTGTGCTTGTGATTCGTGATTCATGAATCCAGCATGTTAAGTTGTCCGACTTCATTTACTTAACTCTTCAGGTGATGCATATAATGTAAGGTTTGACATTTCGTTGTGACTATACACACTTCCATCTAAATTTGTTCTAGCTTGATAACTAGATGGAGGTTGTCAACTAGTTTGCGATGATGAATAAATGGCTGCGTAGGTGACCAATCTAATCAGTGTCAAACACTATAATAGCAACTTATCTATTTAGAGTGCTCTTTCGTGTCACATAATAAGCTTCTTTGGATGTAAAAGCTTTCGACGTGGTTCTCTAAAGTCTTTCTTGTAACCAGAGCCTTAGAGATGACTCCCTGCACTCTTAGTATTTTCCTTGTATCTCTTAGAAGAAAGTTCAAGGTCCACACCCCTCTCTTTGTTTTGCTAACACTATAAGGATTCCCCACAAGGTATTCCTAAGTAAGAGTCTTGCATTTAACAATAGTCTATTATCACACCTGCCATTGTCAGGCACATTCTTCCTTCAGTTTCATTGGATCCCTAATAAAAAGCAACATCTATACATATTCATAAACCTATGGTTGCAGGCGTTTCTCTGCTAAAATGGAGAAAGAAATAGACGGACCAGCTATCAAATGTGGGTGTTGAACCAAACAATGGTGTCTTAGTTCCTTTTGTATACGTATTTGGCACAGTGTTAGTTTTCATCCCACTGCTTTGTATTTTGGTACTTGTGATTGGCAACAACAGTTGTGGTACCTAGCTAGGTAATAATAACTTCTTTGTGTTTAAATTTTTCATGAATTGGGATGAAATTAAAAAGCAGACAAGAAGAAGCCTTGTACCATGTGGGTGGTTTTGGCCACTAGAATATATGAATCTTGTTTCTCCTTTTCACTTTATTTATGTCTCTGTTTAATTGACAAGTTAGGTTTAAAAGCGTTTTAATGATTTTTTACTCTACTTTTGTGTGCTAATTTCATCTAATCCGTTGAATCATAGAGCTTCTGACCAAACTTTCTTTCCTGTATTCACTAGTCGACTATATTCATGACATCTTATGTGTATTAGAAGATTTCTCTAAGAAATGTACATGTATACTATGTTAATGACAAATGATATATCTCAATAACGTTATCATATATATCAAAATCTGTATCGATGAATATTAGATTTTCACCATTTGATTGATTGTTTTATTTTAAGGCTGCGGATTCTAAATGTTATTTAACGTGTACATAGGATCATAGTGTGCCCACTGCCCACCATCATAACAAGTAGCAGGATATAAATAGATAGGACAAAGTACTTTGTGTAGTGGGTAAGAGTTTAAATGCATATGATATTTAAACATACTAACGAAACATATATAAAAAGGCTAGAAATTGTGCAAATGTCTTAATCATGTTACTATAAGATTAGCTAGACTAATGTCAAGTCAGTGCATGGATTTAAATCATTAGTCCTTTTGAATTTGATTTCTCCCTTTTAACATTTTCAAAATTTTCTCCTTGCTTTTTCTGTAAAGCAAACGGCGGTTAATTTGTAGCCGTCCATTGTGGACTCACTGAATTAGATTAAATTGTTTGCCGTCAACTTCATTTTTCATCTCATACTAAATGTGTGTTTGTCTCTGTAATCTGTATAATTAAGTGATATTTATCAAAAGGACGAAAGGAGCAAGGATGTTTCAATTATGGGTTAAATGTCATTGTCTCGTTTTACATTTTGTACATATCCACAGAAAAAGTTTTAGCATACGTCAATTCTAAGTAGCTTTAATAATTCAACTTCAAATTACTTTTTATCCTATGCTTCTGTTTGATATCACAAGGAAAATTAGCAAAACTAATAAATTTATTAGCTTAAAAAATATGTAATGACTAACGCGAGTCTCTCTTTGTGGCTTGCTTAATTATCACGTTTTTGAAGACATAAATATTCGGTCCAAGTATATATTATCACGCGTGACTGATTCATTACAGCCTTTCAAAGATCATCTTCACAAACACATGTGTTCTTCTTACATTATACTACGGAAAATTTAAATTTATATAAACAATATATCTTTGTTCCTATACTTTATAGTCTATTTTAGAAATTTAACCGGCAATGCTTCACTGGTTTCCGACTCAACGCATGTGGTGGTCAGTGGGGATGGCCCACGTATCTCTTTCACCTTTAATTTTGGTTTCTTTAAGCGATCTATACGATAAAGCGAAGCTTAGGATACTTATTACCACCACCCCAAACACGCCCCTTATCACACGTCATCATCACTCAAAGCTACGCATCTTCCGTTCACAATAGCACACCATATTCATCATCCCCCGGCGCAATCTAGACGGAGTGGAGACGTGTCGCTCCTGTGACTTGTCCACGTCATCGATAACTTTTTGCCATTTCTAGGGTTTTCTGCAATCTCACTCCAAAGAAACACTTTCGTCACCATCTCTCTCTCTCTCTCTCTCTCTCGATTGAGTTTGAAGTTCGTTAGCTTTCCGATTTCAAGACGCCGACGATGGGGTCGGTCTCCGATCCAGGCGAGCTGACCGAGTTAGCTCAGCCGAGTTTCGAGGAGTTTCAGAAGCAGACGTCGCTGATGACGAGCTGCACGCTTCTGTGGAAAGAGCTCTCCGATCACTTCACCACGCTTGAGGAGAACCTGATGAAGAAATCGGAGGCGTTAAAGGAGATGATCGGAGCCCTGGATAGCCAGACTCAGAGCTCCCTCGAGTCGCTGAAGCGCAGGGAGGCTACGATCGAGCGGAGCGTGGAGATCGTCGCTGGGAAAGTCGGGGAGCGAGCTAGAGCTGCTCTGGAGTCGCTTGAGAAAGCGAGAGACGGAGGAGATGACGGCGGCGGCGGCGGCGAGGTTGACGATGAGGAAGGGCTTCTCTCTACTTTGAAGTCTCTCTGTTTGAAGATGGACGCGAGGGGGTTCTGGAGTTTCGTGACGGCGAGGAAGAAGGAGCTTGAGGGGCTCCGGTCTCAGATTCCGGCTGCGTTGGTTGATTGTGTGGATCCGGCGATGTTGGTGCTTGAGGCGATATCTGAGGTTTTCCCGGTGGATAAGAGAGGCTCCGGAGAGAAGATGACTAATGATTTTGGATGGGCTTGTGTGGTGATTCTGGAGAGCTTAGCACCTGTGATGGTGGATCCAGTGATTGGGAAGACGAGGCTGCTTGTTACTCCGAGCGTTAAGGAGAAAGCTAAGGAGATTGCGGAGACGTGGAAGGCGAGCTTGGAGGAGAGAGGAAGGGTGGAGAATGTCAAGACTCCTGATGTCCATACGTTTCTTCAGCATCTTGTGACGTTTGGGATTGTTAAAAGTGAAGATCTTGGTCTGTACAGAAAGCTTGTCGTTGGATCCGCGTGGCGCAAACAGATGCCAAAGCTTGCTGTTTTAGTTGGTTTGGGTGATCAAATGCCTGGTAAGCCTAAGCTCCTATCTTCTTGTGATATTATTGGCGAAGTCTGAAACTTTAGTGACATAAGGTGTGAGTTTAGATGTAAGCCAGATTAGATACTGATGATCTTGAGGTTATGAATAATGGTTTGAGTTGTTATGCTTGAACAGATATGATTGAAGAGTTGATCAGCAGAGGACAACAGCTTGATGCAGTTCATTTTACTTATGAAGTTGGCCTTGTGGATAAGTTCCCACCTGTTCCTTTGCTCAAAGCCTATCTAAGGGATGCAAAGAAGACAGTCGCGGAAGACCCCAGCAATACTGGCCGAGCTTCGGTAATCTACTCGTTTATCTCACCTTGAACATCTTTTATTCGCAAGTTTAAATTTATTATCTTTGTCATGTTAGCATCTTGTGGCGCGCAAGGAGCAGTCAGCTCTTAAGGCGGTCTTGAAATGCATAGAAGAGTACAAACTCGAGGAAGAGTTCCCTCCGGAGAACCTCAAGAAGCGGTTGGAACAGCTAGAGAAGACCAAAACCGAGAAGAGAAAACCAGCAGCTGTGCCGGCCAACAAGAGAACCAGAGCCAGCTACAACGGTCCAATGCCACCAGCGAAAGCCGGGCGTATCACAAACGCGTACGTCTCTTCCTTCCCGTTCATCAGATCACCGTCTCACTCCCCTCAGTACGCTTCACCTGCAGCGGCTTACCCATCACCACCGACTACTGTCTACAGCAACAGGAGCCCACCTTATCCATACTCTCCTGAGCTTATCCCCGCCTCATACCAAGCCTCACCTATCGGTTACCCAGCTTACAACGGTTATTGCAACGGCCCTGTCCCTGTCCCAGCTCCAGCTCCTCAGGTTTACCACCCGCACTACCCTCAGCAGCACCACCAACACGCCCACCATCAGCAAGCTTACTACTGAATTTAGAGTGTGTGTGATGATGACAAATCAAGAAGGAAGAATGGTAATGACCAACAACCACTGATACTGTGACAACTACTCTGTATCTGCATCTTTGTCTGTCTGTTTACGTTGTCGTTTTGTCTGTAATATTTTCGAAGCCTAACTGGTTTTAGTAAGTTAGCTATCTTCTATTGTGTGTTAAAAACATTGTCTCTGTTTCTTCTCTTAAGCTTTTGTAATGCCTAATATTCTGTCAGCACTCTTATCTTTCTGTTAAAATTATATGACAACTTCTCTTTGTCACAAACCTTCGTTTTTCATTCAGACAGTGACAGACATCTAAAGTAGGGTTCTTCACATCGTAACCACACTGGTTCGCTAGAAAGATCTTTGGTTTGAATATCTTTGTTAATACTCTACAAAGCAGCAGGACCGATCAGTCTTATAAGCGGTTTGAGGTAATCTCTTTCCCAACCTAACCGTGCACACCACGTGTTCGACGCATTGTCCTTGCACACCACCTGTTCGACAATTTGTCTCTGTGAAGCCTTGCCTCTACGTTCAGAATTGGTCTCTATTACTTACAATGGCTTTGACGATTCTCAGAGGAAGCTTTCTCCGTTTGCCGAATCTGGCCTCCCATTTTCGAGTAGCATTACATCCTTTGTCGTCTAGATTTTCCAGCAGCGAAACTGGAAAGGATTCAGGTTTGAGTGGTTGTTCTATAGAAACTGTGGATGATGCTGCTTGGGATGTCTCATCATCTATATCTCAAGTCTGGAGAGAGTTTCAAGCAGAGTCTGCAAAAAGCTCTTCCTTTACTACACAAGGAGGAGAAACCGTCGTGCCTGATCTTGATCACGATGAAATCGACAATATGAGAATCCGCGGTGATCTTTTCTACAAGCTTGATCGAGGGTCAAAGGAGTTCGAGGAATACAACTATGACTTCCACCGCAAGAACCATCACCAGAACAACCAAGAAGAAACAAAGATGAAGAAGGAGGCAGCAAAGAGTAATCAAGAAGTTCGCGAGGAATACAAGAAGAGAGATGCGCCAAGGATCAACACCATCACTGGTGAAACGGATCATGTTAATGCAGCTGCGAAGAAGAGAGAGCGAACGCTTACGTTTAACCAGCTCACTGCTCCTTATCACTACCCGTTTTGCTTAGACATTTACATCTCAAAGGCCTCCGTTCGAGCATGTGTGATTCACAGGGTGACTAGTAAAGTTGTTACTGTGGCTCATTCCATTTCAAAAGACATGAAGTTCGATCTTGGTTCGACTAGGAACGCAGTGGCTTGCGCTGCGGTTGGGACAGTTCTTGCTCAGAGAAGTTTGGAAGATGACATACATGACGTTATATATACGCCTAGGAAAGGAGATAAAGTGGAAGGTAAGCTTCAGGTTGTTCTTCAAGCTATTATTGATAATGGTGTTAATGTTAAAGTGAAGCTTAAGCAGAGGAAACTCAAGAAGAAGACTAGTCATCATCAAGCAATGCCCTATACCTAAAATCTTTGTTATTACTTTTTATCTTCTTTTATGCTGCTTTATCAAGACAAGAGCATGTTGTGTTGTTTTATCTTTTGATAATGTCACACTTCAAAAGATATATCTGGAAAATTGAAAATCATTTAGACAACTATAGTTTAGAAAGAACATGATAAGTTATTATTTTTGCAGGTTCACAAACCGAACTAAATTGAGTCATGCACAAATCAAAGTTAGCTAAGTTCGTTTTGAGTCTTATCAATTTGACTTTTATTGAATTGGCAATGATTATTTTTTACATTTACTGTTTTTTAATTAGCAATACCTAAACTCTGAAATCTAACAATATTCGTTAATTTTAAACATTTAGTTATTAATTTCTATAAATAAAATTATTGAATAATGTTAGTTAATACGTTATACTGTATTAAAAATAGCCATTCAATTTAAAAAATATATTATTTTATTTTGGTTTTAGTTTTTGGTTTTTGGCTTTTAGTTTTTAGATTTTTATTTTTAATTTTTGGTTTTTAATTTTTAATTTTTTTGGGTATAATTTACAGATATTATATGATTATATTTTAGAGTAGCTTCTTATTTTTCTTAGCTTTTTGTTAATATTAATGTAGCATGTATCAACATTGATTAAATGTATACTAGGTGATTCTCCCGTGCTCATGCACGGAAATGAGTATTTTAAAAATATAATTTAAAATATTTGTAAGATATTTTTTATTAAGTTTTAATTTTTTTTTGTAATTTATATGTATGGAAAATGGGTTTAAAAAATACCTTATTTTGCTTACACATAATTTGATCAATTATTTTTCGGATTTATGAGATTTTTTGTTTTCATCTCAACTATAGATTAATGTTTAGTGTTCTGAAAAATTTAAATCTGATTAAATTTATTAGCTGCATTTAATTTGATTTATTGTCTTTTATTCATAATATATTTTCATAAAATTATGCCTAATTTAATATATGTTATTTTAGGAAACAAATAAAACAGTATTGTTAGTCCGAAGTTGCATAAGTGAACATAATAAGTAATATTTTGAAATTTATACATGTAAATAAATATTTTTAACCAAACTAAATCGTAATAACTCATTAATATATTGTTACTTGATTATTAGTTTTGAATCGTTTGTAATTTACATGGATACAAAATAAATATAACACTATTTTAAGTAATAATATGTCGCTGACTTAAATGGGTTTTGATTTTGAGTATATGAATCATGATCAATTCACTTGCTCATTGTTTAAGTATATTTAGTTTTATATATTTGTCTAAATTAAAAAAAAATATTGTTTATTCTAATTACGTTTAAATTGATTAATTTTGTTGCATATACTTTAGTTTTAAGTTTGAGGTATGAAAATCTATTGTTTTCTTTTCAAAGAAAATGATCTATACTATTTTTATGAACCTATGTTTTGTGTCTAAAAAACTATATATTTTAAAACTTATAGATATTTACTTTTTTACTTATGTTGTTTTTGAAAATATGAAAAGAAATAAAACTAAAACTAAAATTAGTTATTATATATATAAATGTTATAATTATTATAGATATTTCCTTTTTATTATTTATATGAGTTTTGTAAGGAAAATTAAAAGAAAAAGGAAATAAAGTGAAAAGCCCAATTAGAAATTTATCAATCAAAAAGAAAATATAAATAATCTTAATAATGTCAATTATGTATAATTTATAATTCATTAAGGTTATGTTTGTAATTGACCACTTTAAGAATTAACGTGAAAGCGACACGTATGAAAATGACTTCTCAAATAATATTATAGAGATGTTCCAAAGTGAACGTATTCTTATTTTATAAACAATTTTTACTATTCATAATATTTTTTTTTATAATTTATCCTTTTAGTAAATTATATTATTTATCAAAATACAAATTTTGACAAAATTGTAAAATATATATATTTTCCATATTTTAATAATTATTAGTTTTTTGAAAAACATTTTTCATCCAATCAAGATCATATAACTAACAAACATGCAGAAAATAATTATTTATATGAGAAAAAATTTTGCTATTCAAGTTCTAAGAATTAAAATTAATTTATATAAGAAAATTTTCTTAGTAGTTTCAAATTTTTAAATATTTTTATTTTTATGTAATTTATATATATTTTATGATTTATATTTGAATATGATGTATTCTTTTAATAAAAAGTATAATACTTGAAAACATTTACTGTATTTTATTTTAAAACAATAATCACAATATTTTTATAAATTTCAATGGTAAATTCTAAATATTTTGCTGTATTATTTTAAAGTAATGTACTAATTTGTTTTTTTGAAAAACTAAAAAATACAGCAAAACCAAAAATCAAAACCAAAAGTTGAAAATCAAAACCAAAAGCCTGGAAATAAAAAAAAAATATAAAATTTAAAAATCAAAATTTAAAAACAACTAAAACTAAAAACTACTAAAACAATCATCACAAAAAACAGATTCTGGTTTCCTATTGAAAAATTATTAAGAACTCAAAAACCAGATTCCCTATTTTGTAGGAAAACTACTTTGTCAAAATCTTGAATGGCATAAAACAGAATTTTGAAAAACTAAAACCAAAAACCAAAAACAATCAACATCTCAACTTTACAAAACACAAACCAGACTAAACTAAGGTGATTATTGTTTGGATGGTTTTTAGATTTTAGATTTTAGATTTTAGTTTTTGGTTTTTAGGTTTTGAATTTGAACTTTTAGTTTTTGATTTTGTAGTACATTTTAGCTTTTAGGGAAACACAAATGGTGGTTTTAGTTTTTATTTTTTGGTTTGAAAATTAATAAAACATTATTTTAAATATTTGGTTTTTGATTTTGTTGTAGTTTTAGTTTTTAGAAAAACTTGACTAGTGATCTTTTAGTTTTTAATTTCACTATACTTAATTATTTTGTTTTGAAGTTGAAATAATAATTAATATAAAATATTACTTATTAGGAAAAGAAAAAATAATACAAAATATTACTCCATCCGTTACATTTATATGTCGTTCTAGTTTTTTCACACAGATTATGAAAATTAAGAAATTTTATTTTTATCCCTAACTAATACATTGTTATATTTTATTATGTCATTTTTAGATCCAGTGAAATTCATGTTTAGTTTTACAAGTACACATAACTTCTTAATGGAAGTTACTTACTCGTTCTTGACTATGAATCATGAACTTGAGTAATTCTAATAAGCTTATAGTTTTTGGAATAAAAAAGTTATAATTTTTTGGATGAAATAAGAGATAAAGTGAAAGGAAAATGATTTATGTGTGTAAAAATGAGAATATGAAGATGTATATATGTTGATTTTAGGTGTATTTAGAGCTTGGTTGTTCATGATGGTTGGTGTTTTGATGACAATGACAATGTTGTAAATAAATGAGGAAGATGAGGATGAATGTGTAAAACACTCATTTTTTAATAAAAGAAAAAAAATTAACAATGACATTTTCGTAAATAACTCAAACTTCTAGAATGAATGTGGCAAATTAAAGTTTCAAAAAAAAGCATGAGTCATTTTTGTGTTTGACTTCAAATTTTGAGTCATATTTGAATAAAAAAAATGTTATCAAATCTTTATTATTCAAAATCATTAATTGTCATTTTTTTTGGACAAACATTAATTGTCATTTATATGTTAATCATATTAGGTAATTCTGTAACTTTTATTTAAAGAATAATATTTTTTGTACAATATTAATCAATTTAATAGTTATTTAAAAAAATATAATATAAGTTTAGATGGACCAACCTAATTTTTTAAGGATTGTAAGAATCTTCGTAGTGATGATACGTGGTTACCTCAAATATTGTAATGCTTATCAGTTAATATATATGAGATTATATAGTTAAATATATACTATTTATTTAAATAAAAAATTTAAACTCTGGTTGGAAATGCCTGACCATTGACCGAATTACAATGTCGATTAATGTCTGGTCTAGTTTTTAAAACATTGGGTTTTATAGTCAATACAAAAATTGATGTTTACACATGTTTCAATTTCCTTTAAAAAAAAAGTAAACTGGAAAGAAAAATTCAATAAACTGAATCCCCAGCGGAAAAGGAGTTTAATCGTTACATGTGTAATACTCCATTCGTTTCATATTGAGTGTCGTTATAGAAAAAATGTTTCGTTGCAAAATAAGTATCGTTTTAGCTTGCATAATTTATTAATTTTATTTTCCAGTTTATTTTTCTATTAGTTGAAATATGTTTAGGTGTATAGGTAATGATGTTTTTATATATAAAATATGCAAAATTAAATTTTTTCTTAATCTGTGTGCCTAAATCTAAAGTGACATTTAATATGAAACAAAATGAGTATACAAGACAATATACAATATAGGTTCATCCACAAGTGTGAAAAACTCAAAACCCTAATTTCTCCTTAGATAGCTCTCTTCCCTTTGGGTTGTTCTGGTCTTCCTTGGGAGATACAAAACCCTTATTCTTCCTTTGGGATCGAATCCACAAGAGAAACAATGACGATGTCTCATCTTCCCGTAGAGTTAGTAGAAGAAATACTATCTATGGTTCCAGCCGCATCTCTGAGGCGATGTAAATCTTTTTTTTTGATGATCGTGGTATCCAGAGCTTCGAGAGGATCTGACTAACGCCAATGACCTTCCACCAGAGCTTAGCCGGAGAGCCCGCTGAGGCATCCAGGAAGGCTGGTGATCACTCCATGTAAATCCCACCAGTGGCCACATGTAGATCTATTTGCAAACTATGGAACACTTTATTCCAAGACCAAAGATTCACCGAGAACCCTTGGTAATGCTCCAAAGCAATCTCAAGTTCTCATGTTGAAAGAACGTAGGCTTTATTTGACGAGTGTAGATCTGAACTTTGTTCCTCCATCTATTGAATTTAGCGATGCACTTAGCCTAAAGCATTTTAACAATTCAAAAGTTGCCGATACAGTTAGAGTTATTCACTGCGATGGTTTGTTGTTATGCACCACCACGGAGGGTGAACTCGTAGTTTGGAGCCCTTGTTTAGGGGAAACAAGGTGGATCAAACACAACGATGGTTGCAAGTGTTTCCGTCGAAAGGCTATGTTTACTTTAGGATACGGAAACAACCAATCTTGCCGCTGCTACAAAATTTTGATGTTTTTGGATTGGTACGATATAAGCGGCGAGTACGACCAAAATTCTGATATTTTTTGGATGTTCGTCTCCTTTTTGTTGTCTATACCCACATCTGTCTCTGGCCAACGATAATCTGAAATTAGTCTACATAGCAACATGCCAACAACACTGGTTTTGTTTTCGAAAGATCTTTGGTTTGAAAACTTGATCGAGGGTCAAAAGTCTGAGGTATACAACAAGACAAGTAGACAACGATTGATTTGTTCTCTCTTCTTCAACTTTCTAATATCAAGCAAAAGCAATTGCTGATTCCTTGGACTGTTTTTTTTTTCATACTAGGACAGAAGCAATGGCTAGCTAATCTGGAAGCGGTGGTGGCTTAAGAGAACCGCCGAGTGAGCAAATTATTGTCGATTTAATGATTAATAAACAAGAGGAAAGGAAACATTATATCAATGTGGAATATATGAAAAAAATATTGTCGGCTTAATGATTAGTGATAAACAAGAGGAAAGGAAAAAAATATAGGGGAAATCATTTTTTTTTTGTCCGTATAAAAAAATAAGGTTGGTTCAGTGGAAACTTTAAAACTCAAAACCCTAATTTCTATTTCTCTAGATAGCCCCCATTGAGTTGTTCTCGTCTTCCTTCAAACCCTTCATTTTCCCTTGGGCAGGGATAGCTTCCAAAAGAGAGGGAAACAAGGATGTCGAATCTTCCGGCAGATTTGGTAGAAGAAATACTCTCTAGGATTCCGGCCACATCTCTGAAACGGCTGAGATCTACTTGCAAAAAATGGAACGCTTTATTCAAAGACAACAGGTTCATCGAGAAGCACCTTTGTAACGTTCCAAAGCAGCTTCATGTTCTCATATTGGAGGGATGTAGGCTTTATCCGACGAGCGTAGATCTGAACGCTGTTCCTCCGTCTATTGAATTTAGCGATGAACTTAGCCTAAATTATTCGAATAATTCAGAAAAGGTTTATATAGACACAGTTTTTCACTGCGATGGTTTGTTGTTATGCACCACCGGGGAGGATGAACTTGTGGTTTGGAATCCTTGTTTAGGGGAAACTACGTGGATCAAACAAAACGATGGTTGCCTGTGTTTCCGACGGTGGATACCACGGTTTGGACAATTTAATGGGAGAAAGACCAAATTTGCTTTAGGATACGAAAATAATCAATTTTTCCGAAGCTACAAAATCTTGATGTTTTGGGGATTTGACAAAACAGGAGGCGACCTAGTTGATGGATTTGAAATCTACGACTTCAACTCTAATGCGTGGAGAGTTGTTAATGCTCCCAACTGCTTTGTAATAAGATCCCATGGCGTGGCTTTGAAGGGAAATGCTTACTGGAATGCTTATGATGACAAAGACTCCGACTACTTGCTCAGTTTTGATTTTACGAGAGAGAGATTTATACGTTTGTGTTTTCCTCTCCCGTCTCATGACTGTATATATACGGCTCTATCAGTTGTTAGAGAAGAACTCTCAGTGTTGCGTTGTATAATAGGTTCATCAACGATGGAGATGTGGGTGACCAATACTAATTGTGAAGCAGATTTGTCATGGAGCAAATCCTTTGAAGTGGACTATGGTTTTGATGTTTACACGAGTCTTTTAATTGACGAGCATAAGAAAGTGGCCTTGTGTTGTAGTTCATATTTTAGGGAGGACAGGAACGTGGTGTGCACTTTGGGAGAGGAAGATAAATATTACACAGAAATCGCTTTTAAAGCAACGTATTTATTACGTCCTCATATTTTCAATTATGTTCCAAGTTTGGTTCAAATCCAGCAAGGTATTGAATCAGATGTTTTTGGTAAAAGTCCTCGTAGAAGATGGGATGAACGTAGCGGAGGAGGTGATAGTGAAACGTGGGAGGATTATCACGCCCAGTTACAACAAGAGATTGATGACATGAACTCCGCGTTTGAAGAATGGGACGGGTGGGAGATAGAGTGTACTGATTTTAGCAGTCTTTGTAGAAACCGAGGTCGTGGGTGGAAGACGAGGTGAGTTACCTTGTGACACAAGTGATCTCTCCTGATATTTATTCCCCCGTCTCTGTGTCTCATTATATTTTTGTATAATCGTCGCAGTTTCTGCTAAGCCATGAAATTTAATTATCATCTTGAACAATATCTCAGTTCTCAAAAAGGAACTCTTTGGCACTCTATCTTCTTGCATCTTTTGCTCACTTGTTAGCTTTGGCGTTCATTTATAAATATTTTATTGATTTCAGTTCAGCCTTATACTAGAACGTGTTTGTTTGCCACTTTGAGACAAAAGATTTACATACCAATGGCCTCATCACCTCACCACCCACGGCCAGGCGAGGTACACAATGTGCTCGCCTTCGCTCGCTTTTGTGTTTTTTTTCTTCTTCCTAAAGCACTCGTGGTGAGGCTTTGTTGCAAGTATATAAACCAATTGGTTTGTTTGAAAATAGTACATAAACCCGTTTTGATTCCAACCGATGTAGTATCAATATTTTCTGTGGAGAAGAGTATATCCTTCTCAATTAACCTTGGTTGATGAAGATGATGACATGAAGGGTGTTTAGACAAGGAAGACCTTGGCTACGACAAAAAGTCGGAGTTTGAAGAGAATTAATTATGGTTTTGAATCTGACTAATAGAGTTTTAGGAATTCTTGTTTTGGTTTGGTTTTGAATTTGGTATTTTTAGTTGGTATTTTACTTGGTGTTCTTGCTAATTAAACTTTATATTTTGCAAATATTTTGAAGTTTTGGATTAAATTAAAGTGGATTTGGTGTTTCTGGTTTCTAGCATAAACGACCGCTTTCTGGTGTCTCTTTAAAGCTATCAGTTCTTATCATGAGTACATAGAGTTTTGCTTACCTTTTTGATGAAGCATACACGACCGCTTGTCGACCACTTTCTCGCCTTGAGTTGCCTTTCGGCATTTTAAACTAGCCAATACATCATCTCGTTAGTTCAATAACATACGTTGTGATGGAAGAGGGTTTGAATCATTTTGTGAAGAAACCGTTGACATGGCAAAGCCTAACAATTCATCAAAACGATTTCATGTCATCTATTCCATTCACGTACATTCATCAAGAGTAATTCATTGTATCTGTTCTCTTTTGCCGGCTCATCCTCTATACCTCCAAAAATCTCTTTAGTCACTCCTTACACATCCACCTATCATTACCCCTTTCGGACAAGTTTTTCCTCAATCTTTATAAGAAAAATTGCCATGCTAATCTCCAAGAAATTAGTTGGCATCAAAGCCAGGGCCGGCTTAGATAGGGGGTATCATAGATGAGGATTCTAGTCAAAGTTATACGAAGCTCAAAATTTGCAGTCTCCAATTGGTCTTAGCAACAAGATGATTAGCTGTAACCCCGTAGGAAATTAACTTTTTTCTGAGAAGAGAGCTTGGAATATGCAAGTGATCGTTGCGAGAAAGCCTCTGGATAAGAAACATCAGTAGATTCAAAATCATCATTGTAGTGAATAAACATGACTTGATGCGTCAGCTTTTTTTTAGTATAGTGTGTGAGACTCCTAGCCAATTTTCTTGGATATGTAACATCATTAGAGTCTGTCTTGCTTATACTTGCTCTTAATTATAGGTGAAATGTATATAGGCACCTTTATCACTAAGCTGCTCCGACTCTGAATAAGCAGAATTCATTGTGTACCACCCAACACTTGTCTATGTAATGCCAACAAGGTGCTGCAGCCTCAACGATGAGCATAAAACTCTCCAGATTCAAATATGACTCAATGAGATATCAATTTGATCATTTTAGTTATTTCAAATATTTTCTAATAATTTTGTGGTCAACATGTAGCTCTTTGAATTTTGGAAAAATCAATAAAACTAACAAAAACACACAACATTAGTTTTGAACATTGGATGTGACTTAAGGTATCTATAATTTGATTGGAAGAAAAAAAATGGCCTTTTATTTTGCAAATTATATTTTAATTTACTTTTTTTCCAAAGGATTGACATATCCATATGTATTTCTATTTAAGTGGGAAAGAGCATCCACGTAGTGAATCTACTGGAAAATCTCTTAATACATAACAATATTAATATCTAATTTATTAAGTGTAGATTAGATACTAATTGAACAAGATGTTTTGCATTTTGATGTGTAAATACAAAATTACATTAATTATAAGTATGAGATATCGTTTTAATCCGCGCGAGTGTGAATAAAGTAAACCGGTAACAAAAAGTTAAACTTGACCAAAACTTGGTCCATTACAGTAAAAAAAAAAAAAGAAAAAGAAAGGGAACTATATCAAGGGTATAATTGTCAATTATCATAATTTGATTCGATCCACTTCAGCTTGAAGACTAACCACATCTCCAAAGAGAGAGAGAGAGAGTTAAAAATAAATCCATCAAAGAGCAAAAGGAGAGAAGGAGAGAGATTGAGAAGCCTTCAGATCTGTGCCTGTAAAAACCGTTTGTTTTACTTCCTCAATCACACGAAAGCTTTTATAACTTTCGATGATTTTCATCATGTATTTCGCTTGACTGAGGGTTGGTGTTTGTGCAGGGCTAAATTAGGGTTTGAGTAGCAGCATGTCTTCTCCGTTTTATTCTCCGACAAATATGCAGCAAGACATCGGTCAGTCTCCTCCTGGGTAATTTTGTCTTCTCCATTATCTCTCTCTGTTTCGTTTTATTTAATGTGTATCTTTGAACTGAATTTTGTCGGCAATTGGGACCAGTCTTCCCCCTCTTTGAAATGTGAAGCTCAAGACATGAGAACCAACAGTTCTTGAAGAGTTTAAAAGATTAGATTTGAGCCAAAGTTGTGTCCTTAGGGTTGACTATTGTGTGCGTGTCTATTGTGTGTAATGTGTTAGTGCTAATTTTTACATGCAGGTTTGATAATGAACCAGTTCCAGTGAGTACCTACCAAGACACCGAGCCTGTCCCGCTCTCAACTTATCACGAAAACGAACCTAACGGTAACCAACCCGAAGCCACTCAGCAAGAGCTCGACGACTTCTGGGAAAACGGTTTCAACAGAGAAGAGGCCATTCAAGAGCCCAAGGAAAACGGAAAGAGGAGGAGCGTAGACAACACCTCTTTCGCTCCTGGTGAAACCGATCTCAACCAACTCCCACCCATCCCGCCTGTTTCAACCGGTCAAGGTCCTCCCTACGCCCCTGTTGACTGGCCTAGCCCCGGTGATGTTTGGACTTGGAGAGTCGGGAGGAGAGTGACTGCTCTTGGCTTCCATCAAGACAGGTTCTTGATTCTCCCTCAGCGGCTTCAGCAGAGGAATGTCCCAAAGTCTTTCGCCAGCAAACCGGCTCTCGCTCGTTATATCCAAATGAGTTTCCCTGAGATGGATGCTGATGCCTTCTTTGCTTCCTTTAGCTGGAAGATCCCTGCTCTCTTCCAGCCTGCTGACAAAGGTAAAGTCATTGATGATAACTCTGGTGTCTTGGTTTGATCTAAGCTGGTTTCTTTTCCTTTTGTTAGTTGATGCTGCGTCTCTCTTTGAGGAGACACCAAAGGAAGTAAAGACCGAAGGAGCTGCTCCAAGTGATAAAGAAGGAAACTCCAGATACAGCCAGAGGAAGAGGAACCCTATGCCCACGTTTGAATCCGTTGTAGAGAAACCTAAAGCCACCAAGAAGAAGAAAGGCGCAAAAACTCCTGGCACTACCACTGGACCTCAATCCTCGACCAAACCGAAACCATCTCGGCAATCTTCGAGACGCTCTTCGAACCAGCAGAGCGGTGGTGCAGTGGAGTTAAACCTCCAGAGCGAGGAGGAGGGAGGAGGTGGACCCGCTAGTGCACCAAACACTAGTGGCAGGAGAAAGAAACGCAGAGTTAACGTTGAGGAGGAAGACGTTTCCATCCCTCACATCTACGTCTCTCCGATGAACGGTGTCCTCGCTGTCTCTCACGAGCCTATCGATGTCGACCCGATAGAGTTCGACAGCTACCTCAACTCTCTTGAAAACCTTCTTCACCAAGGTCCAGAAGATGCTGGAACAGAGTCCTCTGTTCTTGTAAGGGCAAGCTCTCCAATGAGAGAGTACGAATGGGCTGAAGCTCGTATGAAGATCTCGTCTCTTCTAGAGAAGGACTTCCCTACTCTGTTCACCTCCAAGGACGCTGCGGAGATAGCGGCGTTAGCGACTAAGCTGAGGAAAGATCCTAACCTCTCCGCTGAAGAGATAGTGAGGCTGAAGCTCATGGAAGAGATTCCAACGTTCAGCGAAGTGTTTCAGGAGAACAAAGCTGTGATCGAAGAAGCAGACAGGTTCTTCTCTGCGCTGGAGCTCAACAAAGCCAAAGTAGCTTCGCTTAAGTACGAGTACAGCGATCTGAAGCACAAGCTAGGGAGTATCCAGATAGAAGTCGACGAGAACTCTGAGGCGATCCGCCAGATTGATGAACAGATGGCTCAGCTTCAAGCGAGAAGGAATGAGCTGAAGAAGTACATAGGTAGCAAGGAGAAGGAGAAGGTTGATCTGAGCTACGGACAGAAGATGGTGGCGAACTCGATTCCTAAAGTGGTGCAGGAAGTTCAAGCGGCGAACTCGAAGAAGCCTGAGTGGGAGTGCAAGAAGGAGAATGCTCTGAAGCGTGAGGAAGAGATCCTCTCTAAGTTCAATCCACTCAAAGGCTTCTTCCTCTAAAAGAAATCAAAATCTGGCAGTCTTACCTTTTAGCCAGAGTCTTGTTGTATTATTATTAAGTAGCGGCTTCTTTTTTTTTTTTTGTGGCAGACTTGTTGAAACCTTTCCTAGGCTTTTGGGGTTTTTATGCTTATGTATGCTTTAAGGTTGGATGTACTTTGGAAACTTTCAGTTAGTTGTAAGCGACAACTATTGCTCTTTTGATGGAGACTGGTTCTTCATGACTCTCTGCTTAATAATGTAGCTAGTCTGCATAACACCAAGTCTTGTTCAAGTTTTGGTTAGTTGTTGTGCATTCATGTTTTAGCTTTGGTTGTATGTATATACACAATGTGATCTTTATCCATACATGGTGAATCACACAAAACGTTATCTCGCAACTGGTTATCTTCCTTGCTATTCGTTTTCCAAAGTATAACAGAACAATGATGAAGCATTTCATTGAAAAGCGACATTGTTGGCAGTTAACTAAAAGTATTGTCTGAAAGAAAGACAAGGTTGATCTTAAGCTACAGTCCCTGAATCTGTATGAAAGGTTCATATGAAACAAAACGAGGACTTGTCTTCTTGATCAAGAAACTCACAAAGATTCAAATGAAAACATATTCATATTTAGAATTCCATCGTTACATAAGCTGTCTTAATCCAAAACAGACATTGCTCGATTTTACAAAACAAGAAGTAGCCTCCCACTTCCCACACCTTGTCCAAAACCACCATCATCATCTTCCTCTGAAACCATCTTAGGAACCGTAACAACCAAAGCCCCATCAACACAAGCGACCGTAACAAGCTCAGGCCTCGTCGTCTCCGGAAGCCTAAAACGCCAGACATCGAGCTCCAACTCATCCAACGACAAACCCAAAGACAACCCATTTGTCCTAACGACGATCTTGGTAATACCCGGATGGATCTCCACCATATACGCCGTCATCTCCCCTCCGCCGCCGCGAAGACCGTCCGTCTCCGCCACGAATCTGAAGCAATCGGGGTTCTCTTCCACGGCGACGTCTGCTTCGGACCTCAACGGGAGCTCGAGAACGCGGTTGAAGATGTGCGGTAAGCGACGGAGATTCTTTCCGGGTTCTCGGGTCGGGTTGTGGTGATGATGGTGGTGGATCAATGTGTTGTTGTTAAGAATTGGATGGACTCTCATGGCTTTCCGGGTCGGGTTTCTAGATAAAAGTCAGAATGAGATTACAGATCGATTTCAAAGGAACCAAAACCATAAAAGAACAAAAAGATTGCGTCTTCCTCTTCTTCTTTTCTTTTCTTTTCTTTTCTTTTCTTTATGAATGGGTGCAAAGGCGACGATCAGAAAAAATAAGTGAGAGATAAGGGAGTTCCTTCTTTTTACCTAAATACCCCTGTTTTAGTTTTATAACAACTACGTCATTTTCTACAGTGGATACATTTCAACAGTAAAAACTCATTACCTTTGAGTCTTTGACTCTTTGACAGTTAGTATCGGGTGCAAATTTGATATCTTCATCCTCGATAATCAAGTAGTAAGACTGTAAGCCTTATGTTATTAGTATTTTACTGAAAAAAGATTAAGGGTTCTAAAATTCTCTTTAAAAGTTGTACCACATTCTCTGTTATAGAAAATAGAAGTTTAGAAAGTAAAAACACCACTCTCTAATATGTAGCTTGTTAATTTACAAACATAACTTCCGATTAAATAGCCCTTTAATATACTCAAATGTTTTTCAAACACAAATACAGTCACTTATTGTCACATGTTATTGTCTTTTACATCTTTTTGTTAAAAAGTTTCACTAAAAGAGAAAAAAATACATTACAAATGATTTGCTGAAATTGAAAATAACATAAAAGAAAAGGACAAAGAAGTGAATCAAAGAAGAGGAGGGTAACGTGCAGCTGATTTGAAAAGGCAACGTGCTAAACCCCCCATTGATACACCAGGTACCAAGCCAAAGAGTAAGCAGATCATCACCAATTGCAATGCCCAATTTCATCACAGCCGAGGATTTGTTTTTAAACCATGCCAGGAATCCATAGAGAATAACATTAGACGAACAAGTAAGACCATTTATACACTTGTCTACTCCGTTACTTCCATATCTCCTAGATGGCTTTTATATGTTGAATTTTGATATCTTTGTATAAACCAACCTAACAAACTATATATATAGCTAGTTATAGTATAGATATTTACTTATTTTGTAGAAAAAAGTTAAAGTTCAGATAGTTACAAAATAGTTTAAAATAAACATCGTTTGATCAAATAGTTACAAAATAGTTTAGTGAGGTAGGTATATTATATTTTATCATTATTAAAGTTATTTGTTTTCTTAATATTAAATTTGCTTTTAATTTTTTTTTTTATGTTTGTGGAACTTAATATAACCATAATCAAAACACCAAAGCAAATCTGAATTTTCATTTTTAAGATTATTTAAAATAAATTTCAATTTTCATTCAATAAATCAAAGGCATAAAGTTATTTAGAATTTATAAAACATTTTATTTATTTTAAATATTGGTACGTCTTCATGAGCTTCCAAAAATGTATCAGCTACTTATACATGTAACTTTCAATTGATAAATATTATGAAAATACATGAACATTTAAATGGTAAATGAAATTTATTTGATTGCACTTAATTATAATAAAAAATAATTATAATTCATTTGAATTTGAAAGAATATATGTAACTCAGTATACTCACAACATGAGCGACTCGACTAATCTAACTTATATCTAAAATCATAGATTTAACTACAATAAGAATATATAATTTTATAAGAATAGTAATTTTATAAATATTAATCATAGGACAACTCAAAACATATTAAAAATGAAAATAAAATATTAAACAATTGTTACAATTTAGTTCTTTTATAAAATTTATATATATGCATAAGACTTTAGGATATTATCGTTATATTAATTTATTTAATTTGGAATCAGACACTTTAGTTTATTTTTATTTCATTCTAAGCACAATATATCTTAAGTTATACATAATCTTAATAAAATATATTTACATATCTAAGACAACAACCCCCTAAATGGAAATAAGAAATTAATCAAAGTTTTAATATATTTAGAATAAAAAAATATTGCACTTGAATTCAGATATGCAATCCAATTTATCCAAATGATGACTAAATCGACTATAAAAATAACAAAACTGATTAGATATAACATATATAAAATCATATGTATAATTAAAGTAATCTAATATTATTAATATAAATGATGCATACAAATTACAAATTAATTTAAAATTAAAAGTAAATAGCAATCAATTATTGTAATATATTTACTCTTGAAATATTTATATCCGTGCATGAGCACTAGAAAATCACCTAGTAAACTATAGATGTTGATTTGAGATGGTCTTAAAGCATCTTTAATGTATTACTCTATTTTTTTCTCTCAAAATGGTGCAACACCAAAATGAAATTGGGTTTTAATCCAATGTATTGCTATATTTTTTTATTTCAAAAGAATATTCCAAAATGATTTCACTTTTATTTAATTAATAATTATTAGTAACTCTTTTTACTAATAAAAATTATCAATTAACCCCAAATATCTTATGTTTATACAACTATCATAAAAAAAATATAATTTATTTAACTTAAACAATAAAATTTAAATTATAATAATCATATATATATATATAAGATAGCATATTTTGGTTCAATAATGAGCACTGGAATATTATTTTTGCAAAATGATCAACTAATGCATTCATAATGAATAGTGAGCTTTTTTATCTTTGTTTTTTTTAAATCGAGCAAAAAATTAAAACGGTCATTTTCATCATTTGGATAATACTTCACCGATTTTTTTCTGTTCCATAAATGATTTACTGGATTATTAGATCACTTATGTTTATTTATTTTATATTTTATATTTTTATGTTTAGTTTTGGTATTTTTATTATTTTATGCTTTTTTATGTAAAATTATTAAATAATCATTTATTAAAATCATATTTCTTTTCATGTTATTGTATTATTTTTAAATATGTAAGTATGAAATAAAATATTCAAAAATCAAAAGACTATCATATAAATAAAAAAGTTTAACTCTAAAATGAAGTAATGGTTAGAGTTACTTCTTTTATGGAGTAATCTCAAAATAGAATGAAATTGAAATATATTTTATTCTGAAATGATGTTTGGAATAGAAAATGATGTTAGATTGGATGTGGCCTCATGACCGCACAATAACAAAATGCTGATCTTCGAGATTTAGCTTCCATTCAAGATTTAAATATTCGTGCATATGTTCAAGCTGAACAAACACGGATTTTACAGAAAAGAGCTACACAACACCAAGATCAAGGAACTCCTCATGCATCTACCACATTCAGTCAATATTTTATTGATCTTGGTGGATCTGGAAATAACCTACCTGATTATTAAGTTATTTTCATCAATATTGTATTAAGTTTGTCTTATGTTTAGAGTTGTTAAATGTTGTATTAAGTTTGTTGTGCTTTTTTTAACTTTGTATTAGTTATGTATCTCAATGGTATTGTTTTCTATTTTATTTTTTAAATTATATAGTATAATTTATAAAATTATAAATTATAATTTATACTTTAATAATTAATTATTGGTAATTCTACTTTAAGAAGTTTAATCAGTATATACATATTGGGTATAAAGTTATAAAAGTTATGTTTAGTGTTAATGTTTTGTTTATGATAAAATAAAGATTGTCATAAAATAAAGGATCATTATGTAAATAAAAAAAGTTTGACATCAAAATGAGGTTGTGAATAGTGTTTCCTCAAATTTGATGAAATACTGTTCATATACTCATTTTTCCCCTCAAAATGATATACTATTGAAGATGAGTTTCCCTCATTTTTTGATGTTTTCCCTTATTTTGATGCACCATTGGAGATGCTCTAAGAAGATTTAACATAGAGTTTGAAACATGAAATGGGTTTTTTCATAAGGAAATATGTTTACATTACATCTCTGTCATGAACATCGCCTACTGAACTGCTGCATTAGTTTATTGTGCTCTCTACTATTATTGCATGTTTAAAAGTAACGATTAAAGTAAAAGATATATATGACTATGCATCATGTAGACGCATAATACATAATACACATATATTGACTGATAGATACAGATACCAACTCTGCCCGGAGCAAACAAGAAAAGCAATTAAACAAAATTTATATCTAAACATAATTATTTTCTTAACACTACAATTTCTTATTTATTTTAGTCATTATCATGACATCTTTTTAATATCAGTAAGCTTATTTAATTGTCAGTTTCTTCCGACATCATCTCCAAAGACCTGCATTCGCTGCTACAGAAGGCTCTATCTCCCCTGCAAAATTAAGTCACCACAAATTTGTTAATTACCTTTGTAAAATTCAAATACAAAAATATTATATAGTTTAAATTCATTTTTATGTAATACTATGAAAGAAGTGTAAAAAATATGAGTTTTACCTGTACATGAAAATGTCATCACGAGGTCCAAGATTCTTCTTACAGTTACAGCAGCTGCTGAGAAAGCTGTCGGGTGGTATACAATCCGAATCGTTAACCGGGTCGGAGCTTCGAAAGAAAACGACGCCGGGTTGACTCTCAACGATACAGTTATCGAATATATGGATCGTTTTCGGGTTAGGCCCGTGACACGTCACGCACGTGTAGTCCTCCGATAGTTCCATCTCGCTGGTCGAGAAGTAGCCCGTGAAGATTCGGGTCGACCCGATACCCGCTTTCTTTGTCTCTTCCGGCGGAGGAGAAACCGGAGAATTTTTCGTTTTGGTCCCGAAATCCGACGAGGATCGTGGAGAGTCCGGGACCCGGATCCTGAGTTGTGACCCGAATAGAACTGTTCCGGATCTTGGTCGGGAGAATAATTCGGGTACCGGGTTTTCATCTTGGACAATGGCGAGTCCGATTCTTGTGGGTTCGAGCTTGAGTCGGGTCTCGGGTTCGTGGGTTTTCGGGTTATCGGATACAAAAGGGTTTTTCAAAGCAGAGAAAGGTTTGGTGTCGAGGATTGAGGTTGGGCTCGCGACGGCGTCGTTTTCAGTGAAGCTTTTGAAGCTGGTGAAAGCTGTGAAGAGGCGTGGAAACGTTTTGGGCGTGGGTTTGCTCTGTTTCTGGTTCGTATCCGCCATTAATGCTTGCTTGCTTCTCGATCTCTTCTTTAGCATAATTCACTGCTCAAGAAGAAAAAAATCAAAACTTTGAACTGAGTTGTCTTAGTAATTTGCAAAAAGAGAATATTTTCATGAAAACTAACCTCAACGATCAGAAAAGTTTCAGAGAAAATAAAGGTGATGCAGTTCTGTTGCCTCCATGATGCTGAGAAAAAAATGAAGTGTACAGTGAAGAGAAAAGTAGAGTACAAGAGAAAACAAAATGAAAGTAACTGAAAAGATGAGAGCTTTGTTATTTGAAGGAAAACAAAAAAAAAGGATTTTTTCACTCCCGACTTTCTCGCATGTAAACGTGAAACGTTCAGCTAGAGTTTGGAGGAAGAAGAAGCAAACAAAAACAGGAAAATATAATAAAAATAAATAAAAAGAGAGAAAATGATCCGTTTGCTTTTGCTTTTTTTAATGTTTGTGACTTTAGTGGGTTATAGTTTCGATGGCCTGAGGGAAAAGAAGAGAACAAAACAGCCCCACTGATTCTCTCCCGTATCTAAAAACCCTCAAAACTCGCCATGAAGTTGCATACCAGAAACAGAGCACTAAGACACGCACACACACCACTTACTAACGCCTGTATGAGTAATATATACTCTCTTTATGCATCTATCAGTATTTATTTTGTATAGCTAAGTCTGTGTAGCATGTATAATGTATATATAAGCTAAGTATATAGAGAGGGAGGTACAATGGAAATCAGTGGGTGAGGAAATTAAGATGAAAACCACTCGAAGCTTTTAACTTCGTGCAGTTTCCCAAATTCGCACCATTAATTTTATTAATTTATTACATTATTATTATTTTGTCTGCCATTATTTATGAATCTATTTTCTGCTTTTTGGTGTGCCAAGGTACCACTCACGTCGTTTTCTACTGGCCCTTTCGTCTTTCATTATTTCCTTTGGATTTTTTTCTTTTTAGTTTTCTTTTCATAATCTTTTCTGCTTATTGGTGGAAAAGAGAACTTTATCAATTAAATAAAAAAGAAGAAGTTGGCAACTCTCGTTTTGCACTTCATTACTTGCATATTTCATTTACTTGTTTAATTAAAAACATGCTTGTAACCTAGCATCATTTGTCCAAAAAAAAAACTATCACCACCGTCGTTTTCCGGTAAGCCAGCGGCGAGTTGATCAGATCCCCTTCGGAATTGTTTTTTTCTTTTATATATAAAATATAAAAACAGGTCTGAGCGCAGTATAACCAGATAGGTGTTACCTCCTTCCTATTAATCAAGGCCTTTTGATTTTGAGATGATTTCAAACAATGTAACTAGCAACATGCTATATTGATTAAAACTGCATATATTTGTTATTATTAAACCTAAAGAATCACATAGTGAATAGAAATGGATATATGGTTTTGTTTCACCGGCCGCTACATTACGATGTGTTTAGGTTCCATTGGTACAAAACGTTAGTTGTATAACTTAAGAATATGTATGGGGTTTTAGTAAAATCAAACAAAATCGAAACCAGGAAAGGAGTAATTATATCAATGAAACAAGCAAGTGGTTTTCTCAACGGGAGACAAATCGAGATGATGTTTCATCTTGTAAATCAAAATCTTTGATGCAAATTTTCCTTTCGTGTAATGATTTTTGGTACCTTTTAGGTGATGATTATGATGGTGATATTGTTAGCATGGGAATGTGGGTGGACTTGGTCACTCAGCATCGGAATGGAATGAGATACGATCATACGTACGAATATATTTCACAATCTTAAGTGATCTCTTTTGCTTTCCTAGCTGGCTAGCCTCTTTGCAAGGTGGACATTTGTACACACTGATAAATAATTTATAGTTTTATCACACACTTGCTATGACACGGAAACGTTTTGACATTATTCCTTTGTCGAACTTTACATGAAGTTCATGGACATATTAGTATATCAATTTCAAGAAACATACCTTTTTTAAATCACAGATCCTTAAGCGATTATGATTTCATGATTGGTAAAAATATTAAGAGAGAGTGTAGTTAGTTTTTAAAAAAACCATGTCAGAAGTGTCTACAGTCTACAATATCAATACTTCTATTAATTAGAAACATTGCCGCATATGCTTACATGTTTATATTATCTTTTCGGATTGATTACTGTTGCTAGTATACATGTCGTGTTCTCCATTATATAACTTGATATAACAAAATTAATAAAATAACTGAATTGCCAATCAAAAACAGGGACAAGAAATCATGAATGGATTTAAGCATTGTTTTTGTTTTTGCAAAAACATGATAATCATCAATTTGACTTTAATAGTGTAAATTCACAATAGAGAAGTGAGAACTAATGAAGCCTCATGAGTCGTGTCATGACTTGTGAACACAATCCATCATATATATCATCGTGACCGTCCGTGAGATCAGAATCTAATCTTTCTGTTGTTGTCAGGACAGGGTCCACTCTTTTAAGAATTATAGATAGGTCCCAGCAAATAACCCTCCGAAAGCACCAAGAGAGGTTCTTCCACGTGGACTAAACGGGGACCACATAAACTAACATCAGCATTCACTGCTTCTCTGTCGCATCATCTATCTTTTACGCAGAAAGTAAAAATAAATTTTAATAAGAGAAGAGTGAAATCATAATATTTGTGGAAGATGAGCGAGCACACAAGGCGAATACATTTGGACTTCCTCGTTCATTAACTCTCTCAATACTATTTCAGCCGAGAAGTGGTTTTGTTGGGTTCCTTGGCCAGGATTTATTCAAATCGTGTTTATCATTTTCTCTTTGAAAAATGCGTTTGTAACAAAATTAAGTCGTGATGTATGTGTGCGTGTCCATTAACAATTTAATATCGATGTGATGATGTCTCACGATGCTTCAATATCGGTGTTTAGAATTGATGACAAGCACAAATCAAGAAGAGTGACTAGCTGTTTTGTTCAATTTCAGATATTGCAGGGATGTTAAGTACCAACTATTGTTATGAAACTGAGAAAGTCATAAAAAGATTTAAATAAAAAACAATTGGCGACCAATCTATAAAGACTTGTTCCATTTCCAATTAAAACCTTGAATCATATAATCCCTACATGATGCTAATAATATGCATAGCAGCTGATCACTTAGTACAAACCTCAAGTCAGAGATACTAGCAAACGAATATGTAAAAAACAATTCGAGTTTATGCAAAGTTTTTTGTTTTGTTTGATCAACAAGTTTATGCAAAGTTTAAAGATGATGTACTAGATAGTAGATGGAAAATGTTCTAATAATATGTATATACGAAAGTGGTTGAATAAGAAGTTGACACATTTAAGATTTGATAAGACAAGAAATGTAGTATTACATTTATCATTTTGACGACACTATGCATGGCTTCTGTTCAAGTCGCATGCGTGATCTCTGATACTTCTCAAAGATTTTTCACACACTCTTTTTTCCGTATTCTTCCTAAATATTTATATACATATCGACTGACTACGATGACGACGTCTTGTTTTAATCCATAACACCCATCTATAATATAAGCCAAACACTTTCTATTCTGTAATAGATTATATATCTTCGTATATTAGTTTCTTCAGTACAATGAACTAAAGAGAAGAGTCACCATAGATCATAATTCATATGGCACGACTTAAAACAACTTATGACATGATAAGGACATATAGACAGACGGGACCATCACTCGTTGCCGTAAACATCTTTTTCTTTTTTTTTTGTAAAAAAGCTTTCAAATTTAAAACAAAAGAAACATACATTGTATAGTTTTTCAACCAGAAAATTTGAAAAAATACGATGAGACATGTCTCATAATCAACCAAGCATTAGGTTACAAAAGAGGAGATCTGTGATACATAAGCTTAGTGAAACAAGAGAAAGATGAAATTACTAAAAAGATGGATGGTAGTATCCGCGGCTTTGACGACCCCTTCCTCTTACTGTTTTCGAATCCTTATCATGGAATTTTTGAAGTGGTTTTATTAGCCTTCCACTTCCTGAGACATGGTGAAGTTCGCCGTAACATCACTCGTAAACCTGTCTCCATCATCTTTTTCTTTGCAAACTTAAAATATCATTTCAACTAAAACAAGATCTTATGCTCAAATTAATTCCCATTATTTCCCTTTAATTATTATATTACTTATCATACTTAACAAAACTATACAAAAACATATCTCTAACGACTCCTTTGCAAAAACCATACTTTTTAAGCAAACCCTCTTTTTCAAACCCAACTTTCTCCAAAACCTTCTGAGATGCTATATTCTCCACTTCCACCACCGCTTGTATCCTCACCACCGCCGGAAAAAACCTCGAAAGATTGGTCCACTGCCATCCTTACCGCTGCAGTGGCTATCCCCCGCCCCCAAAACTCTTTGGAGACTGCCTATTCGAGGTTAGCCCGGCAACTACCATCTCCGGAATCAGGCCTGATGGAGACACAACCGATTGGACGACCGTCCTCAAGCAAAGAGATGGAACGGCGCCATGGGTGTGATATAGTCATATAGCCTTCTGGACGATGTGTTGTTGGGCTTCTTCTATAGATTTAACGGAGTCCCAACGGAGGTAACGTGTGACGTCATCGTCACCGGCCCATTTAAGAACGTCTTCGGCGTCTGAGAGATTACACGACCGAAGGAATAATTTCGGTGATTCCATGGTTATATGGTTATGTAACTTGTATTGTCAGTTAATAACGGTTTAATTTGTTTTTAAATAATCTAACTATACGACGATATGAATAAACAAGAGATGATTCTAATAGGCCATAAATACCCATTAATTATTTGGGCCTATTTCTGTTCAAACTTATTATAAGATCTCTAAAACATTTTCAAAGATTATTTTACTTTTTAATAATTCTATAATAGAATTGATATTTACTCTAATGATACTCTATTTTAAGGTTGGACAAAAAACCCGGAACTGAAAAACCGAACCGAATCCGAACCGAAATTTATTAAATATCCGAATCGGTTCAAAATTTTGGTATTTAAAAAACTGAAACCGAACTTGACCGAACCGAAGTATTTCGGATACCAGAATATATCCGAAATAGATTTATTTCCCTATATATATATTAATTTTCTTTTAGATTTAATGTATATTAAAAACATTCAAAATATATAAGATATTTTTAACTTGTCCAAAATACTTCAAAATATATACAAATAGTCAAAAGTACGTGTATAAAAAAGCTAAAGTATACTTAAAAACACCAAAAATACTTAAAATATATATTGATTTTTAATCCAAATATTCAAACTAAACCAATTTATATGTTGATTTCATGTATTTTGACATATGCAATTCAAATATATATATGATATATTATTTTGTTTATAGATTTTGAGAAATTTAAAGTATACAATGAATTTAAATTTTAAAAAAAAAATTAAATGGGTTATCTGAACCCGCAAAGATTCGGATCAAACCCGAACCCGAATTTAGAAATACCCGAATAGAGTTGAAATCTTTAAACCTGAAAATCCAAAACCCGACTAAACCGGAACCGAACCTCAAATGGGTATCCGAACGCCTATCCCTACTCTATTTTGAATAAAATATAGAATAATAAATAAAAATAAATAAAATATTTTATTTATAGAGTAAACTTATTTTTTACTTTATTATAAAGTAAAAAATAGAATATAGTTAGAGTTCTTTTATTCGAACTATATTTTAAAGGCATAAATAGAATATGGTTGAGTTGGGGATGCTATAATTCATACGAAAGTTGAAACAAATTCTTCGTTCATTTGGGATACTTTTTAGTTACTTTTACCATCTACTATCTCTGGCTCTTGAGTTTTGAACCCAAAACATTTTGATTACATCTCGAGAGTTAATGTTCTGTTTTTCAAATTTGTGTTTTGGAAAATAATGCTTATTATTAAAGGTAAAGAGATCGAGCATGATACCCTTAAAGCAGGAATTCATAGAGGATAGAATACATTACACATCTCAACGAAATGTGAATAAATAGGGAAATAAAAAATGCAATCTGAGTGGGGCATAAAAGCTTCATCGGTTTCAGGAAAAACATGGATGAGAAGAAATCAGTATTTCAAGAAGATTGCGATGTAGGAAGCCACGGAAAGGAAGGTAAGAAGACGATATGAGATCTTGATAGAGCTTCCATCTGAAGATGATCCATCTCCTTCTCCTACTGGCACAGTTTTTGATCCATTTACTGGTCCTATTCCCAAAATGAGTGCATTAGATAACATAGTATATACGGAGATTGGTGTGTCTTCATTGCATGTTTTTTTTTTTAATTTCATTTACCTGAAGAGTTTGGTGAATCTGTAGGAGAGTCAGCAGTAGAACCACCACCTAAAAAATGTTATAATACTTCATAAGATTCAAAACTTTTGGGGATTTGGAACAATCTTGATTTTCTTGAAATTTTCGTACCGTTGCTACAGCCACTGACAGGAGGAGTTTGAACATTACAAACCCGAGGCAAGGCAAGAGCCTGTGTTTGGTTAACGTTGATCCCAAGCTGAGAGCCTCCACCGTTGAGGGCTTGACACAAACAGTCAGGAGAAGACCTGACTACATTACCTAGCTGACTACAGCATTGCTGAGAAGGAGAAGTAGTGTTTCCGGTTATGTAGTTGAGGCAGGGAGACATACTGATCAACGCGGTTGTGCAACTGGACTGAGCAGAGACTCTTGTAGAAGACATCACAGCCATAAAAACTGTAAGCAACACTAGAACTCTTCCCATTTTCATGTTTCCTCGTGTTTGGAGAGAATATAATCCTTTTTGAGTTTTGTTTTGTTGTGTTTGTTATATTTGATTTATGGATTCTTTGGGGGATTACATGAAGGATATAAATAAGTTCTGAAGAAGTTAAAAATGATAAAATGTGGCTTTAATATTGGTGACCAACTTTTTCCCCTACTTTTCTAACAGTTTATTTTGCTCTGTTCGGACACGAAGTGTGTTGTGTTAGTGAACAGAACTCATTCAGTTTGTTTTGGGATCGGTCGCCTTTGTGACGGTGGTCTTTGGCTGGGTTGTTGAACTACTTCTTGATTGAGGTTTTAAGAGTTCTGCTTATTACAATAAACAATATAGAGGTTTTTTTTTAGATTGACCCATTTGTTTGACTTGACTAACACGTGTCGATAAATCTCAGTTGAGACTTAGGATCATTTTGTCATTATTCAACAATAAATTAATGGGCATAAGTTAAAATGGAATCTCTTGATTAGTTACAAAAACAGAACCAACCATGGATTAGTGGTTCATCTAACACAATCAAACACCAATTAAGTAATTAGATAGCTATTTACCACAATTCTCTATGCACGTGTATGCACCTCATTGGCAAGTCACTACCACAAACGACCCTAGTAACGAAAAAAGAACACAATTAGTTATAGTAGTTGACCTATACACACTTGCCTCGTTCCCTCCACTTTTGTCTACCTATAAAACCACAATTGCTTACTACTTCATAGCAACACTCCTTCAAACACAAGAACAACAAACAAGCTTTAATTGATCTACAATGTCCAAGATCTCAGGAATAACGATTGTGTTAGTGGCCTTAATCGCGGTGCTAGCTTTTCCGGTTCGCAGCCAGCAACCGCCGCTTAGCCAATGTACTCCGTCTATGATGACGACCGTAGGTCCTTGTATGAGCATTTTAACCAACAGCAGTACTAATGGAACTTCACCTTCGTCTGATTGTTGTAACTCATTGAGGTCTTTAACTACCGGAGGAATGGGATGTCTCTGTCTTATTGTCACCGGAAGCGTTCCTTTTAATATTCCGATTAACCGTACAACCGCCGTCTCTCTTCCACGTGCTTGTAACATGCCTAGAGTCCCTCTTCAATGCAAAGGCATATACAATAATTCATCTCTATAACATTACATTTTCATGTACCTGATTAAATCAATTATCTAATATTTTATTTCTGATTTTCTTATATTTTTGGAACAGCCAATATTGCTCCAGCTGCTGCTCCTGGTAAAAACAATTATTTACATCATCATCTCGATTAAATCACATGATTAGTTTGCTTGGAAGATTAACAGATTAGAGCTTTTGTTTGGGACAGGACCTGCTAGTACATTTGGACCAGCGATGTCTCCAGGTCCAGCAACAACTCCGCTAGTTCCAGAGCCGACTCCGGCAGCTCAGACGCCACAGTCCGATACAACCAGACCTTTTACACCAACCGCGGACGGTGCTGCTCCTACGGCTGACAACGGAGGAAGCACCAGTCGGCCTTCTGTCACTCCTTCATCCGCCTATGCTCTCTCACCATCTCTTCTCTTCTTCGGCATCAGCCTCGTAGCTCTCAAGTTCTACTGATTCCGTTGTTCATTTGCTTCCCTTTTTGTATTCCGCATGTGATTTGATTTATGCTTGGTGTATATTTGTTTCGAGACATTGTCATTGTTTTGAGTTGGATAATACTTTGTACTGTCTGAAGAAATATATCATTTGCTTGATGCTTAATGTTGATTTTCAAACTAAATAAAGAAGTCAAAAACAGTATCCCAATAAAAAGCAAATGTCACCACACAGCATAAATCAAACTAACTTAGACAGCAGCAGTTGTGACGTCCTGAACGGACTGACGCCAAGCGTAGTCACGAGCTCCGTCTTTGTCAACAATCTTGATCACAAAGTTTGGAGGCGCAACGACCAGTCTTGATCGGATCTCAAGTATGCATTTGTCGACCAGCTCAATGGCTTCTTCAACAGACATGTCGCTGCGGTAGTGCCTGTCCATGGTGGAGAGGGAGAAGTAGGAGCCGTAACCGAAAGCTCCCTTGTCAACTTTGTGAAGGGTTGCAATGTAGTCGATGTAGTAAAGGGATGCGCCACTCTCGTTGTCGTAGCCAGCCATCAGGATATTCACGGAATACGGATTCTGATCAAAGACAGCAAACCCAAAACAAAAACAAGGACATATCTTAGATTTTTCGCCATCAATAAGAGCAGAGCAGAGAGAGAGAGAGGAATACGGATTTTGATCAAAGACATCATGTCTTGCACAACAAGGAGCACGCCTAACCGAACCGATCTTTCTGGTTTTCGGTTATCTTCGGTTATGGTTCTAAACCAATTCCCAAGTCCCCCCCCCCCCCCCCCCCCCCCCCCCCCCCCCTTCCCCTTTCGGATTTTGAATTTAAAGTCAAATTAGTTTATGTTCCATCCTTCAATTCTGTACATGAAATTAAAATTTATTTACGCTTGAGGAATGTCAATATGTATAGAATGATCTAACTTACACAAATCACTCAAATCTGTTATTCTAATTGCTTCTCTGAAATATTTTATTCCCGTTTCTGTCAATTATCGTTTACTATAAATGTAAACATCCTCTGAAATAAAAATATTCATTCATTATTCTCCCTCCCTCCCTCCACCAAAGCTTGTTTGTTTGTATAGTTATGGACTTTCAGATTGTAGCCGCCGGTGTGATAGGATTCTTGGCAGCAGCTTTCTCACTTGCAACCTGTTACGTTGTCGTTGACAAATGTTGGCGCAGAAACGACATTCATGACGGAGTCTCCTCATCTGGAGGGTTAAGCAACGACTATGATGATGCCCATTTCATGTTTTACTCACCAGAGTTCAGAACCAGCGAAGAAGGAGAAGAAGAAGAGAACATCTCTCAACAATGCTCTGCCTGTTTGAATGAGTTTCACGTAAATGAGACTGTGAGGGTTATACCACACTGTTTTCATTTGTTTCATGTAGATTGCGTCGACCCAAAAAATGTCAGTTGCCCTCTGTGCCAAACTAGGTTTTCTTGTGACTCAAGTGTTCCTGCGGATGAGTTTACTGCTCCCAACAATTCCCCAGTGAATGCGTTGCACACCGTCGTGATTAGAGGCGAGGATGAGTATGAGGTCATTGAGATAGGTATATGGAACGGTAGCACCAGTAGTGATGGAGAAGTTTCTTTATTTTGAACCCTAATTGGCCGCTTGCCTTCTTTGTCTTTTTTTTTTCCTTGTTTCATTCTATAATTATTGTATTATTCTTAATAATATATATTTTTTTTGGAAAAGATCTTAATAATATTTTGAGATGGCTTTTTATTAGTCAAACGAGTTAATGAGAGCATGATTATCCATGTCCCTATTTTTTTGGTCCTTGGTGTTTTTTATTATTATTTTTAGCTTAGGACAATGTTAAGGACTTTTAATGAAAATTAAGATTATTGGTGGGACTTAATGTTGGTCCCTAGGGTAAATTCATTTGTTGAAGAAGGTGAAATTCATTTGTTGAAGAAAGTGAAATTTGTGAAGAAGCAGAACTTGTATTACATTTGATTTTGAAAATAAAACGAACCAACTCTTGGAACATTCCTTGTGCTCTATCTTCTTGTACTTATCCTTCCATGTTTTATAAAAACATTCCTGCATTTCTAGCACTTCGTGACCAGCAAGGTTCATCACACCCACAACAGATAGCAAGCTTGCATTCTGGTTCTTGACAAACTTGACATCACCAACACCTATCACTCTCATCAGCCAACCATATACATGACAAGTCTCCAATCTATTCCACTTAGCTAGCTTAACGAAGACACCACCCGGTTCCCACACTCTAACACAAAGAGATAAACCCGAGTCCCTTTCCCATCAACACCTTTTGCATTCTCCAATGTCTTTAGCATTTTACTCACGATCTTCTGCTGATTCTCTCTTCTTCCTCTTAAACACATTTGATCAAACAGCTGGTGTGCAACTAAATTAATAGCCCCCACTGACTTTTGAGCCAACTTCTCCACCAAATCCATATCTAAAATGTATGCTTGTTCAACCTTTGGAGCACTCCAAACACCAATATCGTATGAATCATTGACTAGAAGTTGTGAGCTACTGTTCTTAAGCAAAGCAGAATGCAATTCATCAACCCTATGGCTTGGTTCCGTAAGAGAGTTTAATACCTGAATCGAATCTTTTCGTGGAATAAGATGATTCTCTCTTACTTCTGTTTCACTAAATGATTTTAGAAGGGTTTAAGGGTTTCAAAAAATGGGTAGATAGAACGCCATTGTTCAATCATCAGAGGAGGAGGAAGAAAAAAACTCGCCAGCTGTCACTAAGGACCATCTCAAAAAACTTCTTAATTAAGGACAAATGACTTCCGTTTCTTTGTAATTTCTGCATTTTTCATTTATTTCTCAGCCCAATATAGCTTAGGACTCTGTCTAAGGACACCGATAAAGATGGTCTGAGTTCTATTTAGTGTCAAACGAGTTAATATAGGAACTATCAATACTATTAAAAGGGAAGGAGTTTACTTACAAAAGCTTGTTGCACCTATTTATTTTTTAGTCCAACCTATAATATACAACTAAAATATTTTAAACTAACCCCTATTATATAGCAACCATATAATATCCTCTAACGTTTAAATAAATCTCACCCAGTTTAATAAGATCATGACTATAATATATGGAATGTTTCAAATGGTTATTTTGCTTAAATCATCTTCCTTCAATTTAACGTATATACATTTGATATGTACAGCACCGAAGTTTCAATACGTAAAGGTCATTATCATATATACCATCATCTTCCATTAGATCAAAATTTTCTTACGAGATAAACTTTTGAAATATAAATGAACCATGTCTTATTAAACATTATTGATCAAACCTCAAGAATATTTTCCACCCAAAATTTTATAAAACGAATCAATGAATTTTGCTAGGTCTGTAGTTCTTGGACCTAATAAAGTATTTAGAAGAAACATATTTGGGTCAGATCGATTTCTTTCGGATCTGGATGGTTTTGGCTACATAATTCAAATACCTATAAAATATTTGTTATTTTTTTGTACGTAACGGGTATGAATATGTTCAGATATTTAAGACTCAAATTATACTCAATAAACATAAAAATACTCGAAACACGAAAAATATCCAAAAATCTAAACAAAAACCCGAAAATTTAAAAAATACTCAAAAGACCTAAAATTTTACCCAAAATCTGACCCAAGAAACCAAATAATACCCAAAATTGTATCTGAATATCCAGAAATATATTTTTAAATTTTGAATTTTTACTCGAAATCCAAAACTATAACTGGAAATTCAAACCAAAAACTCAAAAAATATATGTATACCAAAAACATATCCAAAATACACAAATATATCTAATATACACAAACATTTTGGGTACTTTGGCTCTCAAACGGGTTTCGGGTATGTCTCAGACGCGAACAGAGAACCACATTTCCAAAAAAATATGTATTTTTTATGGACCCGATGTGAATTAGTATTTTCGAGTTGATTTTGGTTTGATTTTTCGGGGTTCATGTAAAATGCCCATGCATAAGAGAGAATTACGTAAGATTTATACAGAATTCTAAATAAAATAATTCATGAATTATATATATATATTAAAATAATTATTTTATATAATTCGACTTTATAACATAATAATATAAAATAATCACAAAATACTAATTCATATCAAAAAATTTTATAACAAAAGAACCCGCGCTTGAAAGCGCGGGTCAAAATCTAGTTGGACTTTTAAGTTTGAGAAACTCAAAAATCGATCATTTTTCCTATGAAAGAACATTGACATATTTAGTCTTTTTTTCTTTAAATTTCTCAACAAAGATGTTGCCTACGTCAGACTGGAGATCTTTTTAACGATATTTTTTAATACCATGTACAATAATAAAATTTTAATTTTAAATTATATTTAAAAATATTTTTAGTTAATGTTTTAGAATTTATTATCCTCTTACCAATATTTTAATATAGATTTGGTTTAATTAAACATAAAATTATGATGATATTTTAAATTATATTTAAGCATAATATGTATATATTTGAAATTATTCTTTTAGATAATTTTTTATCTATTTATTTTTGTTAAAATATATTAAATTCACTTATATAAAATTAAGAAGAAAAAAATGATATAAAAATTGTGTAATTATGTAAGCTAGATTAAATGAAGAAGTTATAAAAAAAATTATAATTATCAAAAAAATTAAAGTAAGCAGTATTTATAATATTTGTAAATATTAAAAACAAACAAATGGTATATCCTGAAGTGAAGATGAAAATTAATCGAAACCGAACCATAACTTCGGTTAACAAAACTGAACTGGTAACCAGATCTTGATCCAAAATTTAACAACAAAACCAAAACTTCATTTCAGTCTGGTTAACAAAATTAAGAAACTGAATTAGCCGAAAACGAACCATAACTTCGGTAACCGACCTGGTTAACCCGCATGCCTACTTGTATTGTTGATCTTTTTACTAATCGGGTAAATTCAATACGTTCAATTAGCCGTCAGAGGATATTATAGTTCATATCACAAGAAAAGTAACCTCCATATAAAATGGGCATTCACTGTAGTAGACCCGCCACCTCTTTTGTCCAACCTTTTCATTTTATCGTCTTTATGCAAAGATTGGCATTCAGTGCTTAACTTGCTTAGTAGCGCATAATTTAGTCTCTCAGTCATATATTTTACCAAGTAACATTTTCAGATTATTGGTTTTCATAAAATAAATTCTCAATCTGGAGTTCTTATAGAAAAGATCCACCCAACCAACAATCAACACAGATACGGAGGTTTTATTTATTGATAAAACAGAGGAAATCCGTTACAAACATGTACGTACAACTCTAGAAACTCTGTAAGACAGAAGTTACAGAACGCCACCGTATTTTATTACACCGTCAGACATGCACTTGACCTTTTTTTTTTGCATTCTCAAAAACCGGCTAGGTTGAAGATTGATTGAAAGGATGGCTTGGGTTTCTCTGGAAACTGATGGCTAGGAGTCGTAGGTGCAAAGTGGGAATAGTTTTGGCTCGTGAACAACTTCTCCGCCAATTTGCTTCCCAGACCAAAGCTCAGCCTCGTCGCCACCGTGTTGATATTGCTCAGCATATTATCTTGCCCTATAAAACCCAAACAAACAGTGGTCTTTCAGAGTGAGACACTACGAACTGTAGAAAAAAATATCAATTAAAAACTCTATTTCTTGACCTGCAAGGAACGTTCTTGTGCTGTTGGACGCATGAATACCAAACCCTACCGCGACAAAGTTTTCATCCTGTGAGAGTATAGCGAATGGATGACCTGCCGGAAGGATAAAAACTTCGCCTTTACACACGCGTGATACAATCTTGTGTACTTGTCCACTCATTTCTTCTTCTACTTCTTCTTCTTGTCCTGGTCCAAACCAGGGCTGTTGTTGCTCTCCTTGGAATGTGTAAGGACTAGCCATCTCGTAGCGGGCGCAACCATTCTCAACAAACGTTACAAAGGTTGTCTCTGAATTATATTGAGGAAGGAACAATGACCCCTGCATATTTACACGACCCAATTATTAGATTAGTGGCTGATCAATCAAAACGTGGGATCTATATATGAAAATTATTGAGTGCAAAACCTGTGTCATGTTAACCCAACCGACAGCGATGTCAAGGTCTTGGAGTTGACTAAACCTTTTGGGATGTGCCTCGTGGTAACGGCCAAAGTTGTTGGAGTAGATTGCATCTTGTGTAAGGAGATTGAAAGGGCTCCCGAACGTGCTCCTGTCTTTGTCTTTGTGCTTATCCTTTTTGTCTTTGTGTTTGTTTGAAGGAGAAGTAGCGTGTTCGTGTTCGGTAAGTTCCTTGATCTGTTCTGGGGAAACTCTACGTATAATCCCTTGTCCCACTTCTTGTTGTGGTCCCCTAATCAATCTTCCTAGCAATTCTTCCGGTATCTATAGATTCCATAATACAAAACTTGTAATCATATATCTCATCATCTCGTGAAATTCACAAAACTTCCCTAGACTCATTCATATATATGTTATATAACATATTAAGAGATGAAAGGAAGTTAAGAAGAGTACGTTGAAACTGGCCGTGAGTACATCTTTACTAAACCCATTAAAATAGGATTGGTGAAAGCCGGAATGAGCAGGGAAGAAAACCTGAAAAATAATAATATCGAGGTTAAACGACGTTAACGAATAACATACTAAAATTAATTAAGTGCCAAAAAGAAGAGTATAATTAAGATGTAACAAAATTAAATAAAGGACCTGGAAGTGTCCAGGAACGTTGGCGGGGACGGCGATCTTGGCGAGACGGAGAGGAACGGTGCCGTTGGTGTTCGCGAAAAAGTGTGTGACGCTGGATGGGACTCTCACTACATCACCTTTCGTAATCTGAAAGGATTCATTTGCCGTATCCGTCACAAAACCAATCACTCCCTTCCCTAATATGATTTTAATCAAATTAAGTTATTTTTAGTATAACGTTAGTACTACTAGAAGTGTATGTACCAAAAAAATGAAAGTGTTTCAAGATTGAAAAGAATGGATATAACCTTGTACGACTAGAAACACGTAATCGGCATCTAAATGGTGAGGAACAAGGAAAGTGTTAGGTTGCATCTCCTGGAACAAGAAGCGATAGTTTTCTATTCCACGGAAGAGAGTCGATGAGCGTTTAGTGAACTTGGGTAACATTTTCACAAAACCATCCTTCGACTGAAAGAAATTCTTGAAACTCCACTGCCCAAAGTGGTAAGGATTCTTTGTCGCCTCTTCATCCCATCCCTCGCCGGAGCCCCCACCGGGACCTTCTTGTCCCTCTTGTCGTGGTGGTTCGAACTCTTGGACCTCCACACGGAAGGCCAAGCAGTGGAAAACAGCTAAGGATATAAGAAGGAAAAGTGTTATGGTTAATTTGTTGATCGCCATTTTTTTGTTGTTGATGTATTTCTTCTTGAAAGAAAAGGATGGATGGTTTTGGTTTATATAGGAAAGAGAGATTGACATGCATGGTGACGAGTGTTCCTATGCACCAAAACCATGATTGGGCACACTCAGACGTTTATCCAAACACTAAAAAAATGGGTGAAAACATAAAACTATAAGTTTGTGAAGAGATACAAAATGGATTTTATTAGCATATACAAATTTTATAGAATTGGTTTGGATGTTGCGAAACATGCATGTTTTAAACATCTAAGATGATAATCAATTTTAATTTACAGTCTGCTTCTTATAGTTATGTGTTCATCAAGTTTTTTTTTTGTGTGTTAAAAATGTGTTTACAAGTTAATGTTACAATTTGATGTTTAAGAAAAATACAAACATTAGAAGATATGGATAACACTTGGGTGGAACGTGGTACGGGAGATAAGTACCACAACCACAAGGATTCTCTATGATGTTACTACGTGTCTTGTCACCAGGTTTTGTTGCACTTCGAATAGCATGACTAAGACACTCGCATTTTATTTTATTTTATCTTTTAAGTGTGTGCGTCATGCTTCTATGCTCAGAAGTCATAACGTATGTTTCAATAACAATTTAAATCTGTTAGTTATCAGTTAAATTATATATTAGTAGTATAACGTATTTTCAAATTCCCTAAAACAACTATTTACATTACAGTTCCACCTCATGTATTGCATGTAAATCCTTTTCCAATATAAATCTCAAATCAAACACCACGAAAAGGGGGGAAACTTGTCAGTAATTTATTGCAAAAACTAGTGATAATGTTTAAATGTGTTCCTTTAAGAAAAGTTTTAAAGTTCTTGTTGCAATTTTCTTTAGGTTTGAATATTATTTAGAAACCCTATGGTTATAAACTTCCCAAGATTCATACAAATGGTAGAGGAAGAGGGTTGCGTATATATGCTTACTTTTTAGTTTGAGAAGCTATGAAAAAAACTTAAAACAGAGAAGACAGACACTAAAAGAAAGAACCTTAATCTTCCAAGTTCTCCTCCAAATCATGTGTTTCAGTCTCCCATAATTGGACTACAGTGCGTAGGACATTACCAAGCAAACCATGTTTGGTGAAAGAGATTACAAAACAGAATTTATCATGCCCAATGAACGAGAGAAGGATTTTTCTAAGAGATTGCTTGAGTAAACTTTTAATCCATTGGTACTTGAACCTTTTAAAATCACTTGTGGAGTACTTACAAAGTCTTATTATTGTTGGATGATAAATTTAAAAGATTGATTCAAAGAAGAAACATCTTGTTATCTTTGAAACAAATGGACCTTTGTTAATAGTAATCATTAGTACAACATTGCCACTAAAGATATTGGTCCTAAAACCCGTCTTACAAACCAAGAAAAAAAAACATTCTCTCAATACATAATAATCCAAAGATGAACAAAATAGTTTATGGGTTTATAGATGAACAAACCTTGTTCTATCTCTTCTGTCTCTTGTTTCCACCAGCTTTGCCTCCACGAAACCCGCCTTTGAAATCATTAGTCGTCTCTGCAGTGTTCTGCTTGCTCAACCCTTTCCTACCACCATGACCAAACTTGGAGTCCCTAAACTCCCTCTTCTTATTGTTCATCCTCGAAGTAGCCTTCCCTTTCCCTCCTGACCTATCACCAGGAGACACACCAGGCCTCTTCTTACCACCACCTCCTCTCTGGAAACTCTTCCCATTCCCAAACTCAAGATCAAGCTCCCCCGCCCCACCTTTCTCACTAAACCCACTCTGCTGCCTCTGTTTCCTCCACTTCTTAACAGACTCAATCTCATCCTTCTTCTGCTTGGCCCTCTCCTTCATCTTCTGAGACTGCACTTCTTTAGCCATCTTCTTGTTATCCCTAGCTTTCCTCCTCTCTTCCGCCTCCTCCATCTGCTTCTTCTCGTACAGAAGCTTAGACTTCACCTTCTCCATGTGCGTGTCTGACTTCACCATCTCCGCGTAGTAATCAGCCGGCCTTAGAAAGGGTAGTCCCATCTCCTGGAGCTTCTCAAAGGCCTGCCTCGTTCCTTCGAGGGCTTGAGTGTAGAAAGCCATCTCTCTAGCGAGGTCGTCGTTCACGTCGACGGCTTGTCCTTGCTCGATCTCGACGGTGAGCTTGTGAGTCCAGTCAACGTCTTCTGGCCAGCTAATGTCTTGAAGCTTATCAAGAAGCCCGTCTCTGTTGTATACAGCTGTCTTTGTCGGCTCGGATAACTTCTCAGTGGTGTCGTTGTCATCTGAATCGGAAAGAGATTCAGCTTCGGAGTCAGATGCTTGGTCTTCATCAATCATGTTCATCTCATCATCTTCCACAAAATCATCTTCAAATGACATCTGCTCCAAAATTAATCATTACAGGAACAACAAGAACAAAAACCAATTAAATTAGAGTTTCTGAAACTAGGGTTTCTATGTCATCGAAGAAAAGACTCCATAACCTTTGAATATCACACAAACTGAGGAAGAAAGATTGTAGCTTTACTCTTCTCTTAACCTAGGAGGTAAGGTCTATTACAGTAGAACATCGTCAATTTTGAGATTTTACTAAGACGCTATACTCCTAGATTGACATAAAGCTTTCAAGTAAGAGAAAAATCACTTACGGTTTAATAAGGACGCCACACGAAGAAGATTGAAGAACTTCTCGCTTGAGAAGGGGTTTTAGAGAGATTGAACGACGGCGCTAAGTAGAAGAAGAAGAAACAAAGGGTTTAATTTAACCCTTTTCTGCTTTATTCTAAAAACAAAATATTTTATTTAATAATTACTTGAAATACAGAACAAAATATTTGCAAGAAACACCTCTGACTATCGAAATTTCATTTTAAAGGCTAAACTATATATATATATTTTTATGCCAGAAACGATTCTTTGATTTCATTTCATTTTCAATAAAATGTAAACATTTTAAACAGAGTATATATGAGAAACAAAACTTTTGAGCCGTACTCTAAATCCTAGGAAACAGGTGAAGGACTTTGTGGCTTGGTCATATCACTTTGAACTGAACCAAACTCTGAATCTTGAGTTTTGCTTCTCCCATACCATTCTTCTCCACCAACATTTTGCAAGTGCTATCTCTAGGAACCATACCTTTCCTCAAAGAACACGCAAGCTACTTCCACTTTCTCGCTCATACACAACCCTCTAATGACAAGTAGTCGCCACCAGGGCCGGCTTAGATAGGGGACGAGCGGAGCGATTGTCATGGGCGCCAATCTGTTGTCTTCCTATTTCTTAATACATAAGGATCCGATTTTAAAAAAAAATACATATATGTTTATATTAAAAATAAGAAAATAGCACAAATTTTTTTATATGAAAGTATTTTTTTTCTTTCCATAAATTTATTTTAAAAATATTTCTGGTATTTTGAAAAAAACATATATCTATCAGATTTTTTTTTAAATAATAGTTTAGAAAATGAATTTTTTTTTTTGCTCCAGGGTCCATAACACCATTGAGAATAAGCCTGCCCTGGTCGCCACATGGTACTAACATCGTTTCTCACCATGTGCTGCAGCACAACTCCAAGTAGCTTCATCTTTTTCTTCTGGCAACGGAGCATACGTCTCAACGTTTGGACTACATGATCCCCCCTCCTCCTCCTCCTCCTCCTCCTCCTCCTCTTCTTCCATTCTTTTAAGCAAACGCAGAGCCGTCTCATCTCGCGAGTGATGAACCGCAGCTGAAATCATTGTATTGTAGACCAAAAACATCACGACTAACTCCTTGATTCTGTCATGTCCTCAAATATCTCAGCTGCATCCTTAAACCTACCAGTCTTAGATAGAATATACATCAACAGCTTCGGTATACTTACTTGCCTGCTTTCGCTAATCTCCTCATAACTTTACTCATCGTATCGAGCGTGACAAGCGATGATGATGATGACTTTCCCTTCATCTCGCCGAGCACTCTCCACATAAGTTTCTGCACTTCCCCAAGACGTCAACCATTGCGTTGTAGCTCTGAGGTGAATGCTTATAACGTGGTTGAGACGTCGCCCAGTTGTGGGTCTGGACCCAACCTGCCAACGAAGGGATAACGAAGTCTTCCTCCTCGTCGGAGATAGGATTTGAGGGACACAAAAGTTATCAACGTCTTATGAAAAAATGTTATTTGATATTTCCATTTGTATATTGAAAGCAAACGCCACTATTAGTATTCACAATGACAGAAAGTATATATTATTTTTGATAACGAAAACCCTTTTTTTTTAAATCCTGACAAATCAAAGAAGAAGAAAACAGAGCACTGCTCCAAAATTCAATGTGAAAAGTAAAGAAGAGAGGGGTGAAACGGTAAATTTAGGGACCACGACCGGAGACAAAACAGAAACAGCCAGGTCTCTGATCTTCGGGGATCATTCCGCCGCCTTTGGAAGTATCGACACCTTCAAGCATCTTCACGACTTCCTCCATCTCCGGTCGTTTCTCCGGATTCGCTTCCCAGCATTTCTTCATGATGCTTGATAATGATGTTGGGCAACATCTCGGTATGTCCGGTCTCAGATTCTGTTTCAAAAACCAAATCATCTTAGACTAAAAACCCGAACCAAACCAAATTAATTTTATAATTTTGAAATCCAAAAAACCGAATAAAGATTTTAGCGTAGGTTAACCAAACACACACACACTAAACCGAATAAATAAAACCAGAATTTTTGTATTATATTAGAAACATGTATATTTGTATAATCTGTACGTTAACCGACTTTAATCCAACTCTAAACCGATTAAACCAAAAACCACTAAACCCCGAAACCGACTTACATATGGGTAATTAAACCGATTAAACCAAAAACCAGTAAACTCCGATAGAAAACCATAAAAATCAAACCATAACCGGATTTGTATGAAGTTTCACTAACCTGACGAACAACAGCAGAAGAAACATCAGCAAAGCTGAGATCAGGATAAGGCATATCACAACAGTAAATCTCCCACAAGCATATCCCAAAGCTGTATACATCGCATCTTCTGTTGTATGGCTTACCATCAAGAACCTAACCCCACAATCACACAATCAGATTCAAGAAAAACCCAAAAGAGAAAGAAGATGTAATGTTTCTTTCTGTTTTGTATTATACCTCTGGAGCCATGTATCCAAGAGTACCAGTCTCCCCAGTCATGTCCTTTGGATTCTGAGCTTCAACTCTAGCCACTCCAAAATCAGCTATCTTTAAATTCCTCTGATAATCCAATAGCATGTTCTCTGTTTTCACATCGCGATGAACGATTCTCTCTGAATGCAAATAACTTAGCCTGTGCATAAGAACATTCTTTAAATCAGACTCATGAAAAGAATTGAAAAAAAAAAGAGTTGTGTGTGTGTTTAAGTACATTATTACCCTCGGGAGAGATCAAGAGCGAGCTGAACAACAACTTTAAAAGCGAGTTTCCTTCTCCTGTTACGGAACAAGAACTGTTTAAGAGTTCCTCCAGGAAGATACTCCACAACCACACAACATGCTCTCTGAGGCAACGAGTTCTCATTCTCAGCTGACGATGGTATCTTCAGATTCGTTGTCCCCATCGATGCTCCAACAAACTTTGTGACATTGGGATGGTCAAGTTTGTGCCAAACCGCAACTTCTTGTCGGAATGAAGCACGTAGAGCTGAAGTCTCAGCAGCAGTCGCGTAACCATCTTCTCCCCAATCAAGCACCTTCACTGCAACGTCTTGACCATCGTAGATGCCTTTGTAGACAATACCATATGCACCACGAGCAATGACATTCCTCATCTCCAGTTTAGCCAAGTCGATCTCCCACTCTTCCTTGGGCTTTGGGTTCTTCTCGATGTTTCTTGACCAAACCCTACTCAGATGTTTCTCCAGCTGAATGTCTAGATTCTTCAGATCGATCTTGTCGGCTCGGAAAATCATGTCTTTCTTGCTGTTGTTCCCAACAGCAGCTCCTCCTCCTCTGCTTCTGAGGTTGTTTTCCGGTGTAGCTTCTGTCTCATTTGTTGGTGGTTCCATTTTTTTTTTCGTTTACTTTCTTCTAAAGTAATCTCAGACACACAGATAATGAGACACACACAGCACAACTCAAACAATCACCAAACAAGATTCTGACAGAAAATTTTCATCATTATCAAATTGTTTTTTTTATTTTAGAGAATTTCGCAAATATGTTAAACAATAGTATTGTGCAGAAAACCTGAACTAATTTATTTTTTTGAAAGAATCTGTTTAAACTATTACACCAACCTCAAGTTTCTGGACATGTTCTTCTGACATCTAGATTCTAATATATATTTGAAAAGACTTTTTTTCTCAATCGATAATAAATTCCACAAGCTGAAATTCTCTTCAATAATAGCGTTGAAAATTCAATTAGAAATGAATAAAACAACAATTCTACAAAGACAATTAGAAAAAAGTAAACCCTAAGAAACCGACTCGTCGACCACTATTATCATTGACCCAGAAGATATATATATTTTTTTAACTAAATTTTCTACAATATCATAAACCCAGAAACGTCACCAAAATTTCAGCGATCAAACGTTATCAATCATCCACTAGACCATGCAAAGAAGAAAAAAAAACATCGACGAGATCGCTAGAAGAAGAGATTTCTTTCTTCCTCCAAAGAAAACAACCTCAGAGAGATCAAAACAGAGGATTGTTTTGAAGGAAAAGAGATCTGAGGAAGGAGAAAAAAAAAGGAAAAAGAATCTATGAAACGATGAAGGAGAGGCGGAGCGTGAAAGACGGAAAGAAAGAATGGCTTTTGATTTGATGACAAAGCTGGTTTTAAGGAGACGTATGTATTTGCTATTTGTTTCTACTCAGAGAAATATATTGGCCCCATAAGGCAAAAATATTACCTTTACTTTGAAAGACAAAATACAAAGACAATTACATGTACGTGTAGAGTAGACCACTTTTGTGGAAATATATATTTATTTGTTTTTTTTTTTGAAAATTATTGATTTTTTAGTCCAGATAAGTCATGTAGTGGAAGGTAATATATATTATCATGAATGATAAGATATTTTTCTTTGTAGCTTTTTCAAATGAGAATTTCTTCTTATTTGTACGAATCTAGAAGAAAATTTTATATTAGCAGCATTTTTTTGTCCCGCCTATCTTCATTCTTTCTACTTGTAAATGATTTCTCGTGTTCTTCGTATTGCTTTTTTGGTGGTTGGTTTCGACCATTTTTACTGTGAGAAAATACTCATTTTTTCTTTAATCTCTCTTGACATGTACCTTTTGTGGTGTTGGTATCTCAATAATCTAAAACTGTAACTAAATTGTTGATTTTTAGAATGGAATGACGTGGAATGCATTATTTCATTAATTCCAAAACAAAATTTTTCAATTGACATGAATAAAATGAAATAGTCATTCATTCCATCAATTCTACAAAAAAAAATAGATAAATACAATGAAGAGGAATGATTCCAAAACAAATTTGGTTATGAATGAATGGAATGAATTTCATTTCATTTTTTATTGCATTTCATTCTTATCATTCCATTTATTTCAATTCTATCGATTCTTTATTGTTACCAATAAAAATATTCATATATCAGGCTAAAAATATATAAGTCACATAAAAACCCGTTAATATTATATATTTATTAAAATTGTAAAAATACAAAATTTATCCGTAATGATATTATGTTGAATTATTTAGTAAATGTAGGATTTTACCCCGCCAAATACTATGTTTTCTTGGATATAATGAGAATTATGGTGAGAATGGAATTAGTAGTATTAATATTAATTTTGAGGTTGTTGGTAATATTGAAGAATCGACTTGCATAATAAAAAGTAGTTATCATCATAAAAAAGAGAGGGCAGATCATGACATAGTTTACGACATGGCTACAAATGTATTTTTAGAAGCTAATGAAGTTGGTAATGTTGAAGAACCTAGTTTGGATGCCAAATTTTTTTATGAAAAGTTTGATGTTGTGAATCGGTCTATCTATGTCGGTTGTTGAGAAATTCTTTCTAGATTTTCTTTAGCAACTAGGATGATGAATATTAAAATTGATCATAATTTACCTAAAATTTGCATGGATGCACGAATTGAGTTGTTTAAAGAGTATTTGAAACAGAGCAATTTGTGTGATGTTTTTACTATAAGATTTAATAGTTGGTTTATACTCTCGGGTTACTTTTGGAAATGATAAATGTGTACATCAAAAATTGTCAAGATGATATCATGATGGACAATACATTTATCTCATACATATTGTCTTAGAAGTCATATGCTTTTTAATTGAAGTACAATAGAAATACATGTTGTTTTGATTGTTATCGTCGATTTCCTCCCCTTAACCACTTACCAAAGAAAAAAAACATTGTTTAGGTACAAAGTAATTGGAAGAGACACTCTTCATGCATATTTAAGTGGAGGAAAATTTGAAAAGATAATTGATTGCTATGATGCTTAAAAAGTTCGTCGTGAGGGTAATCAGCATATTTCTGAAAATATGCTTACTGGTTTGGGGATCATCACAACTAACACAATAAGAATATGTTTTGGGAACTTCAATGCTGAAAAATCTTCTTTTGCGATACAATTTGGATATGATGCATATAAAAAATAATATTTTTGATAACTTCATGCATACAAATTGAATGTCCAAAGAAAGACAAATGATAGCAAAAAGTTAAGGTTAGACTTACCTGCTATTTGTTCAAAGTGTGAGATACATGTCAAAAACAACGAAAAAAATCTAGTTCATATTTTTAAATAGTCATCAGAAGCAAAGGTAGTGTTGTTCAACTAAGTGGCATCTGAAGCGAAGTTTCATGATAGTATGTTTCAAATCTCTCAAGATTTGTTGAATTATGTCCAAAAAATTTACGAATAAAGAGTGATGATTTTCATGTTTTTATGCAACAACAACTTTCATTTACATTTACAGAGCTGCTTCCAACAAATATCCATGAAACAATTGCAGGTAGATAATTTTATATTGTAATGTGATATCACTATTTACTTATTATCTTAACTTACTAACAACTAATCTGTTTAATTTTTCTATACAAGACATTAGTGTGTTTTTCAAAGATTTTACTACATGAATATATGTACAAACCAAAAATATCATACAACAAATTATGTAACAATTCGTAACAATATTCAATATTCTGATTATATTATGTAACAATACTCATAACAATATTTCTCAGGTTTTTTAACGTCATGGGACATCTCCCGATCCATCACCACCCACAAGGCATTACTATGTAGACATTTTCAATTTTGATAAATGTATCTATTTGGGCGCTTCATAAACATTTGAAAAGAAAAACAAAAATCTTGCAGAGGTGAAAGACTCAATCATGCTGAAAGTTTAAAAGAGGAAATATCTCATTTTATATCATACTACATTAGACCAAAGACATGTACACAAAAAATAGCTCCTTGAAAATATGATGATGGTGCTATCACGAAACCATATGCATTTGAAGGTTTTCCAAACCTCTTCTCTCAAATTAGATGTTTAAGTGAGAACTTAACATTTTTTTTGGTGGCCGAGTCCCCAAAATTGTCACAGCGCCCACACATTTATTCTATTAATTGTGAGAAAATGCGTTAATTTGAAATGTAAAATATTTATTTGTTAAAAAATTTCACGTAACATTGCATACAGTAAACTAATGTTATTATGCAGCTCATTTGTTATCAAAGTTGAAAAAGATATTGAATGAATATCCACTGTTTAGCTCAACAAACAAAAAGATCAACACATTATTAAGTGGTTAAATACCCATGTAATTTTGGTAAAATTTTGACCTCATAGCAAATTTTACCAAAAAAATGTAATAATAATGTAAATCCAAGAATTTTTTATAATTTGAAGGTTGATTAGGACAATCTATTTTATCCTCTATGGTTTCATGAATTGGTTCAAGATCCGATTGCAAAGATCAACAAGAGGTTTTAATTTTCATGCTTACAAGTATAAGAGACGTTGGGTAACAATTGGCTACAAAATATGTGAGAAAAGTGAAATAGATTTCTATGAGATCTTGCAAGTGATTATCGAAGTAGAATTTTTTGGATTAGTGAGGATGAAATGAGTTAATCTTTAAATGTGATTGGTTCAAACCCGTCGTCTATAGAGGTGTTCGGTATAACAAATTTGTATTTGTTGATGTCAATGATACATGAAAGTACAAAATTTTCGAACCTTTATTAGCATCTCAAACATACCAAGTTAACTTTATCCATTACTTTTGATCAAAGCTTCTGGAATAGTTTGGTTATTTTCTATTAAAGTTACATCTAGGGGTTGAATAATCGGTTGAGAAGAACCAAATTGTAATAAGATTCATGTATAAATGAAGTCGGGGTATCTGAACAACCTACCGATGACGCCTTTATATGACCTGCATAACCATGAATATGATGATCATTATGATGTTATAACGGATGACGCAAATGAAGAGAAATTTAATTAGTATAATGATTTGCGTAATGATAACGCGAATAATGAATCCATAGTTGACGAGTTCACTTTGGCGGTAGTCGTCTTCGATTTTATCTCTCTTTTGGTTCCGATTAAGATTTTCATCATCCTCTGATTTTTCAGCATGTTTCTGAAAAAAACGAAAGAATTAATATATATATATATATATATATATATAAACATTTTTACAGAAACAAATATATATTAACTATCACTCTTGTGAAATATTCATTAAACGGATCTTCCTTAAATGTTTGAACCCAACTTTTTAATTAAATTTTGAATAATTTTATGAGCAGATCGTTTCCAGTAGAGTAAAACATATAAATAACAGAATTTACAAGTCATACAACATTGAACATCATTTATATTCAATTTATATATTTTATATCTTTTTAACACATTCAGATTTTAACAGTACGTAAATTCCAACAAAAATATACAATTTTCATTTAATATTCTAATGTAAAAAGAATATTTTAACAGTTGTGTGGTAAAAAAAACTAATTCGAAACTACTAAAGTCTATTTATTGTTTTTTTTCTGAGTAATGTCTAAATTTGGCATTAAACAATTACAGTCACAAAATAAAAATGGCTATTGATGCAATTAAAAACAAATTGTTTCTTTGTAATTGATATATTTTTGCTTTTCTATGTAGATAAATCAATAAGAAAAACTAATATTTTAGAAAAATTTAGTAATCAACTCAATTTTAATTTCCATTTGTGGTTCTAATCCGACAGAAATGAAATTGACATATAAGCATGATTTACAAGTAATAAAAAAATGGAATTCGGAGTTGCTAATTCAACTGGTAAATCTTTCTTTTCTAAAGGTAGATATATTATGTTTGAGTCTCGGAAGCTACGGGGAGGAGATTAAACAACCGGCTCTTGTTCATGGCCGAAAAAAATTATAGGTTTGTGCGGAGAACTTCTTGAATTCAAAAATAAAATAAAACAAAACAAAAAAATTTGGATCTTCTCTTCTAATTATGCATGGTTTGCAAAAAAAAAATATACATGTGAAAAGATTGATAGACATACTTAATTCATGTTAGAGTTAACTAGTTACACTAGATAATCTGTATCGATGAATTTTCGCGGTACCTAACCGAGATGTTTGAGGATTCTTAAATTCAGAACAGAACACACGTGTTCGAGCATCTCCAATGTATTACCCTATTTTTTACTCCAAAATGGTGCAACACCAAAATGGAGTAAGATTTTACTCCAATGTATTACTCCATTTTCTACTCAAAAAATAATATTTCTTAAATGATTTCATTTTTATTTTATTAATAATTGCAAATAAAATCTTATACTTATAAAAATTTACCAATTAACCCCAACTATTTTATATTTACGATAAATAATTAAAATATAAATTATTTGAATCAAATATTTATTATTAAAAAGTACAAGAAATCATTAAAAAAGACAACATATATGTGGGTTTAACAATGAGCATTAGAATAGTTTTTCCATAAATGATCAACTAATGCATTTTGTAATGAAAAATGAGCTTCTTTATCTTTGATATTTCTAAATCAAGCAAGAAAATTTTGAAATCGGACATTTTCATCTTCTGCAATTTTGATACCCGGAGGTGGAGCTTCTCTTCCAAATTCAATTGGTGCATCGAGTTCACGCTCATCCATACAAGATCCAAATGTTCATGCGTATATTCAAGCTCAACAAATACAAATAATATCAAAGTGAAATGTTGAATCACAAGATCAACAAGCTCTTTCTCAGACTTCTCTGTTTGGGCAATATTTCACCGACCTTAGCGGATCCGGAATGGATTTTCCAGATTATTAAATTACTTATTTTATGTTTTTTTTTATTTTTATTTAATTATTTAGGTTTTCTGTTATTTTATGCATTTATTTAAAATTATTAAATAATCCTTTGTGGAATATACTATTTTTATGTTATTGTATCATTTTAAATATTATTTAAGTAAGAAATAAAAACATTAAAGATTCAAAAGACCATTTTATAAATAAAAAAAGTTCAACTCCAAAATGGAGTAATGGGTAAGAGCATCTCCAATGTATAACTCCATTTTTTTCTCCAAAATGGAGTAAAAGTGAAAATGGAGTAAAATTGCTCCAACCCTACTCCATTTTCCACTCCATAATGGAGTGATGAACAACCAAAAAAAAGATTACTCCATTTATAGAGTAAATTTCATTATGAAGTGAGATATGGAGTAGTAGGAGCATCTCCAACCCTACTCCATTTTCAACTCCAAACATCATTATGGAGTAAAATCTTCTCCAACCCCACTCCATTTTGGAGTTGAAAATGGAGTAATGGCTAGGGTTACTCCATTTATGGAGTAATCTTACCTATTACTCCATTTTGGAGTTGAACTTTTTTTATTTATAAAATGGTCCTTTGAATCTTTAATGTTTCTATTTTTTACTTAAATAATATTTAAAATGATACAATAACATGAAAATAGTATATTCCACAAAAGATTATTTAATAATTTTAAATAAATGCATAAAATAACAGAAAACATAAATAATTAAAATAAAAATAAAAATAACATAAAATAAGTAATTTAATAATCTGGAAAATCCGTTCCGGATCCGCTAAGGTCGGTGAAATATTGCCCAAACGGAGAAGTCTGAGAAAGAGCTTGTTGATCTTGTGATTCAGCATTTCGCTTTGATATTATTTGTATTTGTTGAGCTTGAATATACGCACGAACATTTGGATCTTGTATGGAACTCAAATCACAAAGCAAAACTTTGTTTTCTTCTTTGACTGCAAGATTTTGCTTTTGAGTCTCCATATGGTAAATCCTCTCTGCACTTGTCTTCTTTAATTGTTCCAAGAGTTGTTTATTTCCTTCTTCTAAAGTTTTTATAACAGTTGACGATTGATCATCAAGCTTCCTTTTCATTTTTGACTTTTTCACTCCACTTGGACGTTGAGAGGAAGATCCACTCATAATTTCATCGTCATCGTCTAAGTTTGGAGAAAACGAAGATAAACCTGGAGATACTTGTGTTGGAGAATTAATGACATGATCATTAGGAGAGGTGGCACCATCCATAAATTTTTCAAAGTTTTTAATCATATTCCAAACATGATCAAATTTCCAACCCGTTTTGAATTGTGGATCTTCACTTAACATTATCTTTGCTTGATTAAACTGCATATCATTAAGAACAAAAATCAATAATTTAAAAATCATTAACAAAATTATAAATGATATAGTAATACTTACAATATCATTATTCGAAGCACCACTAGGACGTCGATTTTCGCATTGTCTGATGCATGCATGCAATTTTTTTGTTGCTTTCTCAATAGTTTGAATTCGAGATTGCACAGATCTTTTTGTACGCTCACACCAAGTTGTCTTCCTTCCATTTTCGTAACCTTTCATCACACGGGACCAAAACACATCAGATGACTGGTATGCACCTTTAATTGGATCTTGAGAAATTTCCATACAAACTTCACATAAAAGTTTATCTTCTTCTTGAGAATATCCAGAAGATCGAATAGACATTTTATTAGTAGTGTATATATTTTAAAATATTGTATATGGTGCAAGAAGCCACCAATATTTATAGATGAAAAAGATCTCTAAGCCATGCTAACGTAAATAAATTTTGCCAGTTTCCAAAATGTGATTTATTTGTGGTCAAAATATCTTTTTCTATGTTATGCAATCGTGACAAATTTTTGTTAGTTTTCAAAATGTGATTTATATGTTATGCAAACGTCAAACTTTCTTTTTCTATGCCATGCAAAGGTAAAACTTTCTTTTTCTGTGCCATGCACAAGTTTACAAATTCGTGAATAAATTTTGTTGGTTTTTCAAAATATGGTTTCTTTAACATGCAAAGGTCAAAAGATTTATTCAAAGTCAGTCGGTCAAAAATGTCATACAAAACATGGTTTCCATGCCATGCAAAGTAAGTCAAAATATATTAATCACTAAAACATGGTTTCTATGCCATGCAAAATCAACCAAAATTAAATAAATAAATTTAAAACATCTTTAACGATGTAACGAAAACTCTATAAATACCAACACAAATAATACTAGTAAGCACCAACAATTCATACGGTTTTCTCTAAATATTCTTTCTCAAAATGAATCTTAATTTTAAAAATATAGCAAATCTTCTTGGTTCGTCGTCCTCTTCCGATGATGATGAAAGTATGGAGATCATTAATAGCATCGACGACGAAGAAGAAGCCATATGTCTTGCTATATCAAACAACAATTCAGCCATTCAGTTTCTTCTCAACCAACAAGACAATTCGGTTACTCACGGTGGTTCAGTCCCGGGGCGTTCTTTCATTTACCGTGATCGAGAAAGCGCACACTTTCGACTATTTAGTGATTATTTTTCGGAGACTCCAACCTACAACGACGATATGTTTCGCAGGAGATATCGTATGTCACGATCTTTATTCCTTCGTATTGTTGATGCTGTTGAAAGTTATGACAACTATTTCATACAACGGAGAGATACAATGGGTAGACTTGGATTATCTTCTCTTCAAAAAGTAACGGCAGTGTTCCGGATGCTAGCTTATGGTCTTCCTGCTGATGCCACAGACGAATACGTCAAGATAGGCGAATCAACGGCAATTGAAAGTATGAAAAGATTTTGTCGAGCCATCGTCAATATATTTTCGGAAAAAATACCTACGGTCACCAACGTCTAGTGATATTGCCAGACTTCTTTATATTGGTGAAAAACGAGGATTTCCTGGAATGCTTGGCAGTTTAGATTGCATGCACTGGAAGTGGAAGAATTGTCCTACCGGTTGGGCGGGACAATATGCGGGTCGTAGTGGATCACCAACTATAATTCTTGAAGCTGTCGCAGATTATGATCTTTGGATATGGCATGCATATTTCGGAATGCCAGGCACTAATAACGATATCAACGTGTTGGACTCTTCTCATCTTTTTTCCAATCTTGCTCAAGGTATTGCTCCTCCTGCTCATTATTTTATTCAAGACAAAGAATATTATATGGGTTACTATTTAGCGGATGGTATTTATCCAAAATGGTCGACCATAGTACAAACTATTCAAGAGCCAGGGAGTCCTAAAAATAAATATTTTGCAACGCAACAAGAAGCATGCAGGAAAGATGTTGAACGTGCATTTGGAGTTCTACAGTCGCGCTTTGCTATTGTCAAAGGACCTGTTCGTTTTTGGAAAAAAAATGTGTTACATGACATTATGACTACATGTATAATTTTACATAACATGATAATTGAAGATGAGCGTGAACTTGATGCACCAATTGAACTTGGAAGAGAAGCTCCACCTCCAGATATCGAAATTGCAGAAGATGAAAATGTCCGATTTCAAAATTTTCTTGCTCGATTTAGGAATATCAAAAATAAAGAAGCTCATTTTTCATTACGAAATGCATTAGTTGATCATTTGTGGGAAAAATATTCTAATGCTCATTGTTGAACCTATATATATGTTGTCTTTTTTAATGATTTCTTGTACTTTTTAATAATAAATATTTAATTCAAATAATTTATATTTTAATTATTATCGTAAACATAAAATAATTGGGGTTAATTGGTAAATTTTTATAAGTATAAGATTTTATTTGTAATTATTAATAAAATAAAAATGAAATTATTTAAGAAATATTATTTTTGGAGTAGAAAATGGAGTAATACATTGGAGTAAAACCTTACTCCATTTTGGTGTTGCACCATTTTGGAGTAAAAAATGGAGTAATACATTGGAGATGCTCTAAGATTACTCCATAAATGGAGTAACCCTAGCCATTACTCTATTTTGGAGTTGAAAATGGAGTGGGGATGAAGAAGATTTTACTCCATAATGATGTTTGAAGTTGAAAATGGAGTAGAGTTGGAGATGCCCTTATAAAAGTAAATTCCGTAATACCGTGCTACTAATATTTTTTGGACGAAACGAGAATTATTTTCATTTTCCCTGCCGTCATTGATTTGTTTTAGATGCATTTTCTGATTAATACATGTGTTATACTACCCGTTATGTTATAATTTAAATCTGTAGAATCATATACGTATTTTAATTATATACGATATAACAAATTTTGGTAAACTATCTATACTATTATTTGCGAAGTAAATTTTCGGAACGGAGCTCTTACATTAAAGTTAGAGCGGTTAATAACGTTTATATCCTTAATGAATAAAATGTATAAATAAATTAAAAAATAAAAACGGAATTTGAATTTATTTGATTAGATAATTGATTAAAATTAATTATAGTAAGAATTATCTAGTATATATTGTATTCTTATCTGAAAAAGTCTTTTAGTAAAAAGTTAAAACATGAATTATATATATAACTAAATATTAATCAAATAAAATGTATAACTAAATTAAAAAATAAAAACGAAATTTTAATTTATTTGATTAGATAATTGATTAAAATTAATAATAGTAAGAATTATCCAAAATCAGAAAATATAATTTTAAAAAAGAGATAATTTATGTATATATTGTATTGTTATCTGAAAAAATCTTTTAGTAAAAATTTAAAAACATGAACTATATAACTAAATATTAATCAAATAAAATGTATAACTAAATTAAAAATAAAAACAAAATTTTAATTTATTTGATTAGATAATTGATTAAAATTAATAATAACAAGAGTTATCCAAAATCTAAAAATATAATTTAAAAAGGAGAATTTTTCTATATATTGTATTGTTATCTGAAAAAGTTTTTTTGTAAAAATTTAAAAACATGAATTATATAACTAAATATTAATCAAATAAAATGTATAACAAAATTAAAAAATAAAAACGAAATTTTAATTTATTTGATTAGATAATTTATTAAAATTAATAATTGCAAGAATTATCCAAAATCTGAAAATATAATTTTAAAAAAGAGATAATTTCTGTATATATTGTATTGTTATCTGAAAATGTCTTTTAGTATAAATTTAAAAACATGAAGTATATAACTAAATATTAATCAAATAAAATGTATAACTAAATTAAAAATAAAAACGAAATTTTAATTTATTTGATTAGATAATTGATAAAAATTAATGATAGTAAGAGTTATCCAAAATCTGAAAATATAATTTAAAAAGGAGATAATTTTTGTATATATTGTATTGTTATCTCAAAAAGCCTTTTTGTAAAAATTTAAAAACATAAATTATATAACTAAATATTAATCAAATAAAATTCTTAATTATATAATTAAAAATAGAATATTGAATCATCTAAAATCTAAAAATATAATAAAAAAAAGATAATTTCTATGTATATATATATATTGTATTATTATCTGAAAAAGTATTTTAGTAAAAAGTTAAAAACATAAATTACATCATTAAATATTAATCAAATAATTTTTCTTAATTATAGAATTAAAAATATAATATTAAATTATTTTACGATTTATTTTAGTATAATGAATATAATGTACACAGAACTTTTCAAAAATTATGAAAATGTTTAATCACGCATCGTGGAAAAACACCTTGTAGTCTATTAGTATGTATTAGTAAACTTAAAGGTATTACTTAATAATTTAATCAAAAAGATAAAAAAGCATGATTGAAGGATTTGTGGAGAATTCAAAGTTGTAATCAAGCGCTCGTAGCTTGGTGGTAAAGGAGGTACAGCTGTACTGCCCGCCACCTGGATTCGAGTCTTGGGCACAACAGATTTAACTTCCTTTCCGTTGGGGCGCTGGACCCGTTTCGGAGGAATAGTTGGGAATGTAGCTGCCCAAATACCAGAGTTATCAAAAAAAAAAAAAGATATGTAGGTCCACGTTTGCTTCGCGTATAATAATTTAATTAATGAAAATAAACAAAGAAAGAAGTATAGAGAAGAAGTAAAAGAGTACGATACGTACAAGGTTAGGTACCATCTAGTATTCGCTGGTTCGTCACTTCGTTGTGTGTTTGTCGTGAAAAGAAAGAGATAAGGTTGACATCTTTCTCATGCCTATTTTCGAATTTATGACTTTGTCGCGTCTTCCATTTACTATGCTTTACAGATAAGATTTCAATTTAAAACAACAACACTCAATGGATTCTCTTTATAGATTTTTATTCGCAATCACGATGATGATTACTAATAATTCATATAGTAATGAGTCATGACAGATGTACTAAGAGCACCTGCCTCAGGTAGATGAATTTTTAACTTTTTTTTAAGAAACACCTAAATATTAAAATGGGCTCTAAAAGGACCCTATAAAGGATGCATGTTTCTTATAAGATGTAGATCTCAAAATGCATACTTAAAATTTGGCAGTGTTTATATTTGTAAATTTAGAAAAAATCAACTGATATACAATATCTTTATGATAAAATAATGAAATCAGATTCAAATTGACAAAAATAAATGGGAAAATCGCATTTTAAACTCTGAGAGTGTCACATTCTCGCACTGAACGTTTTTGATTAGTAGTTTAAACTTTGAAAGTGACATTTTTATCATAACAAATCTCCAAGTCAACTAGCTGACATGTACTGTTCATTTTGAGATGACATGTCAGTTTTTTTTTTAAATAAAAAAATAAAATACATTGAAAATTTAAAAAAAAATAAAAAAAATCAAAAAAAAAATCAAAAAAAATCAAAAAATCTAAAATTAAAAAAACTATAAAAAAATAAAGTTTCAAAATTAAAAATAAAATAAATATTTTTAAAAATTAATCCAATTATAAACCAATAAGTATATATAATATAATACCTTGAATGGTGATTCTAGATTCTGATTTTTGGTTTTTGATTTTTTTTTAAATTTTTTGATTTATTAATACTTAACTTGTTAAATTTTCAAAATTAATCCTATTATTGGTATTATTTATTAAAATGATATTTCTTTTAGTAATTTTAAGTTTGTTTAAAAAGAAATTAACTTATAAGTGAAGTTCTTAAAATAGTAAATAACTTTGAAATTAAATAAATAACTAATCAAACTTTAAAGAAACTAAAATGTATGTTACTTATCTAAGAAGCTCCACTCATACCAAAACCTAACATATACAAATCTAAATGCATACCTCTCTATCTCTTAATTATATTTCAAACTAACTTACAGTATTTTAGTTAAGGTCAAAAACATTTTAAGTGGTCTATGAGATATTTTCTAGTTTCACAAAAATTTAATAAGTTAAGTATTAATAAATAAAAAATTCAAAAAAAATCATAAACCAAAAAAACTGAATCTAGTATCACCATTCAAGTTATTATGTTATATATATTTGTTGGTTTATAATTGGATTAATTTTTTTAAAAATATTTTATTTCATTTTTAATTTTGAAATGTTATTTTTATATTTTTGAATTTTTGAATTTTTGAAAAAAGTCGATTTTTTCAAATTTCTATGTATTTTATTTATTTTTTATTTTTTAAAAAACGACACGTCATCACAAAATGAATAGTACATGTCATCTCGTTGACTTGGTAAACAAGTAAACCTCATTGGAGGTTTGTTATAATAAAAATGTCACTTTTAAAGTTTAAAGTGCTAGTCAAAAACGTTTAGTGTTTAAAGTGCGAGAATGTGACATTCTGAGGGTTTAAAATACGATTTTCCCTAAAATAATTCTTTTCTATTAAAATAAAAATACCATTTTTATCTACTACAAAATAGTCATACTAGAAGTCTAGGTCCATATATTCAAATAATTTTTTTTATTGTTTACATTAGTTTATTTAAGGTATAACATTTCTAGATAATTTTAAGGATATTAATAACAAATTCATGTTAACTATAAATTTAAATTTAGTTTTAGGAATACAAAATTTGTTGAGAAAAAATCTAACAAACTTTTTTTTTTAAATTTAAATATTTTTTTAATTAATGCACTGATTAATTTCGAAATTAGTAGTATAATATTATTATAAATTAAATTTTTATTATAAACAAAATAATGAATTTTTTGCTAATAATATAAATTTTATAAGTATATTTTACATTATATTAAAATAGAAGTAATTAATGAATTACATATTAAAATTATATTGTTTTTTTGCAAACATATTAAAATTATGTTGAATTGTTAAACCAATATATTTTGAAGAAAAAACTTTCAGTAAGATAAATAAATAAAATATTATTCACCGTTTAAAATAACTAAAATATCATTCACCTTTTAAAATGATTAATATTCATAAATTATGTAATAATTTTTACAAAAAATAAAATTGTTAACATATGTTAAATTTTAATATTTAGAACTATATATCATCTATTTAGTTATTTTAAAAATGACAGCAATATATTATCATAAATTATTATATATAAAATAATATAAAATTTTATATTTATAAATGAAATGTTATCCGCACGGGTGTGCGGGTTAAAATCTAGTTGTATTTATGATATTAGATCACAACAATAATGATCGAAACAAGGGTGAACCTTAAATTAAGAACAAGTTAACAAAACTAGGTCAAAGTGTTTTTAGTCAGAGAACTCGAGGTCGAATCAGTGGCGGATCCAGACCGGATATTTGACGGGGGCACATAATTAATCAATATATTTTAAATTATTTTATATATAGTACAATTAAATAATAATATGTTAAAAATATTGTAAGCTAACTATAATCTGTGAAAATAATTTACACTAACTTTTTGAACACATGAACTTTTTTATAAAGTAACTTTAATAATTCTTACACTTCTTCACAAATGGTATTAATCATAATAATTCTCTTACACAAAAATAATTTGAAAATATATAGAAAAGTAATCATGAAGTTTACATATATATATATATATATATAACAATATGTCAAAATTGTAAATAAACTATTTTATCATCATATTTATATAAACTAAACTCTAAAATATGAAATAAAAATGAATAGATAAATTTATTATTTTAGTATTAATTGGTTTTATTTATTTACTAGCAGTTGTGAATGTTTGTTATTATAAAAATATACTTAAAATGTGGCGCCAGACTTGAAATCTAAAGATGAATATATAAAATATAATATACAAACTATGAAAAACAAATAAACAAAAGGAAGAAGGAAAAATGCCGCATATAAGTTATAACTTGTAAAGAAAGATACAGTAAAAGTAGACTGTAAACGTGTCAAACAGCAAATTAACTGTACAACAAAGTGGAGAAAACAAAAAAATAATTATTAAGATGAATGGTATCGAACCTTGGAAGAATAAGTCATTGGTGGGGCTTCTTCACCAACTAGTCTACAAAAAAGAGTTGTTCCCTTGGTTGTTGAATAAATATTATAAAGTAGTCGGGGGCACGTGCCCCCGTTCATCACACCATAGATCCGCCCCTGGGTCGAATGTATGTGTGTATGCTGGAATACGGATGTCTTCTTCTCCCATTTTCTCATCTTTTTATAAATATTGTTGCACCAAAATCTTCTTCTTTATCTATTCAGTACGATTCCAATGATCTTAGGGTGCTTTCTGTTACCGTAATTATTTGAGATCTACAAGGCATATTCCATTGATTTGGTCTTATCATCTTGCATTAGTTCGACGCGACCTCGAAGGTCATCAGCATCCAAACCCGGTTAAGTCGACACCGAAGCTGACCTCCTATGTGCTTGTCCTCTCATGCTTTTAGAAATATTCTTAGACCATGATTAACTCCGATCTCTTGACTGGGATTTTTAGATTCGCCTAATAGACGGTTCTTAGCTTTTCTTAGATTTTAACTAAGAAAAGCTAAAAACGGTCTATTAAATAAGAGATATAAGAATTGTCTTTTAGCCGAAAAGTGAAAAAAAACAAAAAAATGTCAAATCATGAGTTAAGAACTCTGGCTAAGAAACCGGGTTAATCATGCCCTTAGTGTATTCGGTATTTGAGTCCAACAATTATCCCTAATTCTTTAAACAGGCTTGTCGCGGTCTAAGTACGGATCTATTATGTTTTCCACATCTCTCTTTTTTTCGGGAAACAACCGTAGCACAACTTACTCTAATTCTTGAAGATAAATGCAATTTAAGAGCTCTTTGGCATTTTCGGGCTCCACCTGCACTGACGTGCTCCCCCAGATGACCATATCAATTTTTAGGGGCTGGTGGAGGAGAACTCGGCGATTCTTCTTGACTTCTCAATTTCTTTTGTTGTACCTTTTTCGTTTTGAAGATTTTCTTTAGGGTTACTACAATTTCTTTTTTGAAATTTTTTTCATTTTTTTGTTTTTTATCTTTTAATACGGGTTAACATTATTTCATGGAATGACTTTTTCAGTTGTGTAAGATACAAAATTTGCTAAGATAGTAGATGTATGGCTTGTTTTAGCTTGGACTGTTCACTGCAATAGAATATTGTCTTTTAATGGTATTAGACGATTTTTTGTTCGATTAAAACCACTTTTATTTGTATTGTACTGCTTTTTGAGAGATATGATTTCTTTCTCGTAAACAGCAAAGTATGAGATTCAGTAAATAAATTGTCGAGCGAAATCGGTGTATGAATGTTTCCAGTTCTACTTATTGTTTCTTTTCCATTTCCACTACTTATACCATTTTCCACGAATCAGTTTCGTCTTACACAAATTGAAAGATGTCAACTAGGCGGCGGCGGGCGTGGGAAGAAAAAACCTATTGTTGCTTCGGCTGTGCTACCGGAGGCTCTGATTTTATGCGACATTTTTTTTTTAATCTTTTTCCCCGAATTAGCTTCATGTTTTACAAATTCATTTTCAACTTTTTGATTTAATAACTAATACGCCTATAAATGTTTTTTCCTAACCATAAATAAAGAGGTCAAAGTACAAAGTATTTTTTATAGTAGTCGGTTCATTCTCATTTTCAATATGAACTTAACAATATATCTCAAGATGATAACTATTCATCCAGATAAATTCCATACTATTTTACGTATAATGTATATATAGATATTTAATTTAAATTCATTTTACAGTTAATAATTTGATTCATGTGTTTTATATATATTAGGTTAAATCACTTTGCAACTCCTAATGTGTACACGAATCGGATATAACCACGTGAAAAGGACAATTGATTCTGACGAAGAATTTGATGGAAGATCCAACACAAGAGAATAAAACTTGGGTTCACCCCTATGGTGAATCCTCTAAATTCACTTCACTATTGATTACCAATCAAATTGCCATGTAGGATTATTTAAAAAAAGGTATTAAAAGTAAAGAAAAAAAAAGAAAATAGCTTAAAAAAAAAAGAAAAACGTCGACTTAACGACATTCATCAAAACCCACCTTGCCGGCTGCTGCTTCTTCAAACTCAATTCTCAGTCCCTAAAAAAACACAGATTGTAGCTTTCAAACAAAGGTTCACGATCTGTGTTTTGAACCGTACGTCGCGTTACTCTCTTTTATCCTTATTCAAATTTCAGAATCGATGCTTTTCGATTAGGTCAATTCCCTAAAACAACATAATTAACCTCAAGTATAGTTATTGGTTGTTATATATCTCAGGATCATATAGTTTTAAGCTTAGAGTTGTTATGTCTTTTTTAATCAAATCTATGTATGATCATGGCAATAGGAGAAAAAAAAAAGGAATATAGGAGGTCACGGATGCTTTGTAGCTTACTGCCAGTGTGTTTGTATTTTGTGATATTTGTTAAAAAAAATTGGAGTTAAGCATTATTCAAACTTATTTAACTATTTAGCTTTGAAAGGAAAAAGAACTAAACATACTAGGTTGACAAATTGGAACTAATATACTAAATTGTAGCTACTGATTCTCTTACTTTTTAGGAATACATTGCTCTTGTACACATTATGGTCGTGGGAAGACATTAAATTGATGTGGTTTATGATTGAAATAAGGCCAGGTCGTGATATATGATAAAACTTGATGATTGGCATTAAATTGATATGTTTTAAAACATCAATTATTTAGAATCTCCATTAAAATAAATTTTAATTTTTCTATGTTATCTAAGATAATCTCTGACTGGTGTTTGTATTTTGCTATATAGTTGCAATGGAGAATAGTCATTCAAGTGATCAAGAAACTGTTTCCGCTACTCAAGATGAATTTAGTACTCAAATCTCAGGTGAAACCAGTTTCTTAAGTCAGAATTTGGATGATTTTTTAGCTGAGGAAGATGCCTCATTCAGTGATGACGATGTTTCAGTCGGTGATTTCGATGAAGAAACGGGCATAGGCAACAAGGATGATTATATTCAGACTGAAGATGCTGATGCTTTAGAGGCAAACAATGAAAATCAAAATAAATATGAACTCTGTAGTGGAATGGATTTTAGTTCTGATGAGTCTGCATATAATGCTTATAGAAAGTACGGAGGCAATCATGGTTTTGACGTAAGGAGACAACGGACTACGAGAAAAAACAAAAAGCTAGTAAGGATGGTTTATGTATGCTCAAAAGAGGGGCTTAGATAGGAACCTAAGGTCAGGAAATCATATTCACGACCAACCACAAGGTGTGGTTGTAAAGCTCGCATGTCTTGCTACCTTCAGAGTAACGGAAGATATAAGATATGACTTTTGAGCCGAATCATAACCATGATTTAGTGAGGACACCTATGAAGCATTTGATGAAGAGTAACCGAGCAATCTCTATCTCTCAAAAACAACATGCCGATGATGCCGATATGTCAGGAATTTCAGCAAAAGCAACCATTGAAATGATGAGCAGAGAAGTTGGGGGGCAAGCAAATCTGGGTTTTATAGATAAAGACATGCGCAATTACATATACCGTAAGCGAATGGCAGCAATGGAAAAGGAAGATGCTGGAGCGGTTTTGGAGTACTTTCAGAAAAAGAAAGAGGATGATTCATCTTTTTTTTACTCAATGCAACTTGATTAAGACGATATGATCACTAATATTTTATGGGCATATGATCGGTCAATTAGTGATTACAATTTTTTTGGAGATGTCGTTTGCTTTGATACAACTTACAAGACCAACAAATATGATAGACCGTTTGCTCCATTTGTCGGGGTCAATCATCATAAGCAAACTATTGTGTTTGGTGCTGCTCTCTTATATGATGAAACGACCGAATCTTTTGAGTGGCTTTTTCAGACTTTTCTTGGAGCAATGTCTGGAAAACAGCCGCAAACCATTCTTACTGACCAATGTGCAGCAATGGCAGATGCAATAGGAAAAGTCTTCCCTGAAAGAAAACATAGGTTATGTGTTTGGCATATTTACCAAAATGCTGTAAAGAGGTTGAGTTGTGTATTTCATGGACCAAACAATTTTGCCACAGACTTTGGAAAATGTGTATATGACCATGAGAATGAAGTAGAATGGTTATCGGCATGGAGTGAAATGCTCGAGAAGCATGGATTGACAGAGAATAAATGGCTGAAGGATTTGTTTGAGCTGAGAGAAAAAATGGGCAAGGGTATATGGTCGTCAAACTTTTACAGCCGATATGATGAGCACACAGCGTAGTGAAAGTATGAATAATATTTTGAAAAATTACTTGAAGAGCGGTTATAACTTGTTGCGCTTCTTTAAACACTATGAGAGAGTGTTGGATGATCGGCGCTTTAAATAATTAACTGCTGACTTCAGTATGATGCATACCTCGCCGGTATTATCAGCTCCTGTAGAAATGTTACAACATGCATTGGACGTGTATACACCAGAAGTCTTTACCTTGTTCCAGAAGGAATACATAGCAATAGGTGATTATGTTGCCAAAAGGGTTAATAAGTCTGAGATGGTGAGTGCTGAATACAATGTATCTTTTCGTGGTGTTGGAAGAAATCATTTGGTTAACTATCTTGCTGCAAACGAAACGATACATTGTAGTTGCATGAAGTTTTCTTTTGGTGGAATCTTATGTCGTCATGCATTAAAAGTGTTGGCCAAGAAGGATGTTAGGAGAATTCCACCTACTTACATTCTGAATCGATGGAGTAAAGAGGCTAAAGCACGAACCATATCCTTTTATCATTCAGCGACACCTAATGATACAGTGAAGCAATTGATCGGAAAGCGATATAGTCATATATGTCGTACTTTCCGTGAGATTGCGTCTGTTGCTGCTGAACATGTAGACCTGACGTTGTGTGCAGATGAAGCTGCCTCTCAGTTGCTTGAAAAGTTGGTGGAAAAGAAAAAGGAACTTGTGAAAGCTAATAAATGGATGGTCCACTCTTCAGATTTTGGACTTGTGGAAGAAGAAGATGAAGAAGAAGTTCTAAACGCACGTGGAATAAAAAGAAAAAAGCCTCCTGGACGACCAAAGAACCAAAAAGTCGGACGCCATGATCGATATATGAGTGTGCTTGAAACAAAAAATCGTGGTATATCAAAATCATCCAATAATGCTACAGCCAAAAAAAAGTTGTCATTTCAGGTATTTGATATATAGTTTTTGTTTGTTTGTCTAATCTTCATCGAATTTTGGGACTTAGTCAATCTACATATTTCAGAATTCAAGTCTTCCTCTTGATACTCAGTTACCTGTTGCTGCCACTAGTCTCACCTTAGACAATGAAACTTCTTTTTCACAACTGCTCCAGGTTAATACTTCATTCTCTATACCATTTATATTTGAATTATCTATCATTTTTTAATTTGTGTATGTCTCATATTTTGTAGGGATTTGACAAGAGTTGTGGTGGATCACCGTAAAACTCTGTTATTTTAAATATGAAAGCAGATATTAATTATGTTTTGTTTCCGTTCTTACTTTTGGTGTTTCTAGCATATTCTTGTTTTTACACTTATTATTATCTTCAAAAATCAAGGTCATATTCAGCTTCAACGTCTCTGCTGAACCTTTAGCAAAGCACACACAATGCCCCAACACTTCATAGACTGCTCTGTTCTTGTATTGAATATATTAGTTCTCCCTTTTCTTTTTAGCTGCAATTTTCTTAACTCTATATGTTCTCCCTTTTCTTTCATAGATGTTCTCTTCCTCTAGTGACCAACGAAGAACAAACCAGAGCAAAAAAAAAAAAATTATTCTCCCCTCACAATGAAGCACTGGCTTACTGCTCTTCACTTTGTCGACGTTGAATCACTTATAGCCGTGATCCTGGTCCTTATCTTTGTAGTGCGTCGCCATGAATACCAAACCAGAAATAGCTATTCTCTCTCACCTTCTTCCTCGATGAATCCTTACATCTTGATGTGAAACTTCTATAAAATACATTATATTGCCTTATAAAAAATACAGTACACATTTATAATGTCTTATAAACAGAGATGTGAAAGCATTCTTCTTAATTCTAGCTGTACGCTCACTGTTTTTCTCTTGTTCACTCAGTCTCTGTTTTTCTTCTCACACTCACTCTGTTTTGTCTTGTGTTTCATTATTAAGCAAGCAGACACAGTCTCTTTACTCCCTCGTTTCTTTTCTTGTTCTTGTAGAGAGAGAAAGAGAGTAATCTTCTTCTTCACTCTTCCGTTTCTTGCGCCTCAAGTCTCTTCTTCTTCTACCTTCTTTGTAGCTTGTTCTCTGCTACTCTTCTTTGTTCTTCTTCTTGGGAACTTCTCTTAGATCCACTTCGTCTGTACATTTAATCAAAATTTCAATTCCAATAAAAACATATCTTCTAACTAGATGCTCTTCTTCTCCATCTTCTTTATACTTGAGGTTAATTATGTTGTTTTAGGGAATTGACCTGATGTAAAAACATGATTCTAAAATTTGAAAAAGAATAAAAGAGAGTAACGCAACATACCGACGCAAAACACAGATCTCGAACATAAACACTACAATCTGTATGTTTTAGGGATTGTGAAGAAGGCTCTGAGTTTGAAGAAGCAGCAGCTGGCGAGGTGTGTTTTGATGAACGTCGTTAAGTCGACGTCTTCCGTTTCTTATTAAAACTATTTTCTTTGTTTTTTCTTTACTTTTAATACCTTTTTTAAATAATCCTACATGACAATTTGATTAGTAATCAATAGTGAGGTGAATTTAAAGGATTCACCATAGGGGTGAACCCAAGTTTTGTTCCAAATTAATGTATGGTTAATATGTATTATTATCAATACACATCTGGCATGTTTGTCCATACGTTGAGAATCTAGAGGCCCATATAATTTGATTCCAACTTTGTTGTACCCCATGTGATGTTTTCTTAAAGCCCAAATTATTAAATGGATCTTATTTGTACACGAATATTAACGGGTAAGTGAAGATATGACAAATATCCTACAGAGTATTCCAGCCCCATTTTATTTATCCTTTCAAAATTAATTTTGAAATCAAAACTTCTTTTTAATTCTGTTATATTTTCACTTCATAACAAAATAAAAGTAAAACTACTCCAAATATGAGTAGTGAATTCATTTGATTCATTCCTTCGTTTTTTAGTCCAAAATGAATTGGAAATAGAATAATATTTAACTCTACTATATAAATATTTTATTTAAATATAACTCGACTTTGATTTGTATATCCATGCGGATATTATTTTTAAATAATTACGAATTTATTTTTGTAATGTAAAATAATTATAATTGCTTAATGGTTTTTAATTATTTGTATATGTATGACACATGCAAAAAATATGAATATAGGTAAAGTTAAAATTAGCTTTATTTGCTATCCTTTACTTATTAATAGGGAAATATTTTAAGAAAATAACATTTATTTTGTACCATATTTACAAGTTTGCCATTATTGACAAGGTGTCATCACCACATGTTTCTTCATTCGTTTTTTTAATAGACCAACATTTGCTAGAACAATTACAATATAAGCCATTAGTAGATGTATAATATATTATGGATTAATGAAATGACTATAGGTACAAGAGTAAACGCAGGACCTGACTATATGCATTTCGTCAAACACTTAATGTTGTATTTGAAATGAAAAATCAGATTTACAAGTTACCAATAATAGCTTAATAATTATGTTTACTTTTAATTTTTCGAACTTTGTAACTCTGTTTAATATTGGAAATAAAATATGTTCATGAATATTAATGGATTAAATATGAGACTTTGTACTCTTTTTCTTACAAAATTAGATTTTAGTTATTTCGAGTTCAAACATAAAAAAAAAAAATCTAAGGATGTAACTAGAGATACGCATGAAAACAAAATTACTAGATGAGATGAGAATTAGTGTAAAATTCTTCTTTTTTTAATTAAATATCAAATTTATTGATCAAACTACCACATTTACAAGTAGTAAGAGTATACGATCTAAACTACTAGGAACAAATTAAAAAATGAATAGTCTCTTTCCAACTAAATTTAAGTGACTTCAAACCATCTTTCCATTAGCCCTTTCAATGGATGGTCACAGTTGTAGCGAAGAGATGAAATCCGGTTCCTAAGTAGCTTGTCGATACTTTGAGAGATCTTAGCCGTTGTGACTCATACACCTCCATGCCTTCTTGAATTCCGTTCTCTCCAGATAGAATAGATAACTGTCTGAAACACCATCTTTTGTAGCACAGAGTCCAGCTGAATCCGAGCAAGCTGCAGTAAAGACACTACGGTGTCCGTCCAGTATGGAGATATAGTGCTACCAAACATCTTTCTTGCAGTTTGCATCCAAACATAAACGAATAGGGACATGCAAAAAACTGTAAAATTTATCTATGTAGAAACTATTTTTTCTGAAAAACTTAGATCAGAAATCTGGAATCGATGAATTCTTATTTCTCTTTTTTATTTATAATCTCTAATATTTTTTCTTTTAGACCAAAAAGGTTATAGACTGTATGCATAAGGGCATCTTATTATACAAATAGACCTTTGACAAGCTAATGATCCACTATCATTATTTTTTGTTATAGTTTTTTCTTATAGTTTGTTAGTACAAGATGACACCACAATTGAGTAATACAGAAGGTAAATTAAACGACAAAATACACAAGCAAACACCAATGCTTTATTCGAATCTCCTTAAACAATCTATTACAAGATCTGCTTAATTCAGCTTTTACACGTCTAGTGTTATCACTCTAACACACGCTACTGAAAGATTCCTAAACTACCCGCTTATGTCTTTCTACCGTCAAGTACTTCAGCCACTGCTTCAGCACGACCCATAACACTTCAAAGAGCTTCTCTCTTTCTCTATAAGATCAGTCTTTGTCTCTCTCTCTCTCTATATAGACGACCCCATAGATATCTTATAATTATTTTCTATGTTCCCGAAACTCTAGTCTCCGAGGCAACATGTATGGACATCTTCCATAACAATAAGTGCAATTTTCTTTTTCTTGAAATGCACTTATTCATCTTTCTTTAAGTCATAAACTTACTCCTCAAGTTTATTCTTCTTTCCATATCTCCATGGTACTCTCTTGCTCTCCAAGTCTACATGACTCCAGCTCATCACCTTGACTCCACATGGTCTTCACCACTCACCACAACGTATGCTTCATCAACTAGGTCAGCGACTAATTCAGGGCGAACATCTTACATCTTCATATTTCCCTATATAGTTTTGAGTCTATAGTTTTTATATAGGCTTTTGATTATATACATATACAAGTGAAGTTATTGTAGCTCAAAGATTTGTGATGGGTGGAGTAACTATTTTCATGTGTTGAGTCACATAAATTATAAAACTGTTTACAGCCATTTAAATGTTTTCTTTCTAACTCCTTTTTATATATTTTTGTTCATAATTTTCTTTTACAAATTAAAAACAAACAATTTTACAAATTAAAAACATATTTTTTTCATATATAATTTCACAATTGTTAGATTATGTAATATAAGAATCTATTTATTTAATATTCAGTTACAAATTAAATATATTTTGTTTAATACTCCCTCTGTTTTTTAATATAAGTCGTTTTACATTTATGCACGTAGATTAAGAAAACCATTAATTTCTTATATTTTCTAAACAAAAACATCATTAATTATTTACCTAACCACAATTCAACCAACAGAAAAATAGAAGATATATTATCATTGGTCATATACCATTAATTATTAATAAATTTTACATAGAAAACCGAAAACGACATATAATTTGGAACAAAAAAGTTTCTCTAAAACGACTTATATTAAAAAACGGAGGGAGTATGTTTTATCTTGATCTAGTTTGAGTATAATTGATATACACAAAAGTCAAGTCGTTAAAAAGAATATACAAGTCAAAGGATTTAAGACATCCATTTCAATTGTTTAACCAGCAGAGAGTTGCAACGTCCAAAGTCAATTACAAAATAGTCAATATTCGGGAAAAAAATGCATATATATATAAATAAATAAAGATATGGACAAGCAATAATGTATATACAATAAGATGAAAGAAATGCATTTGTCGTTTCATACTTGTTCAGTCAGATCATTATGGCTCAAGAAACGCCAAACAACAAGAGCGCAAAATCGATAGAATCAGAACACCGTTTGTTCTGAGTTTTCTTTATTTTAAAAAAAAATTTGTTTTAAACGTTTGTTCTGAGTTGTGCACTTTCTTCTTGAAATATTCGTTGTTGACATTCTACAAAATGCTTAGATTTCAAATATGAATGATATAGATATATAATTGGAAAATATATTTTTCTATATAGCTATTTTGGTCAGAAATCATTATGTAATGGTAAAGGGTTAACCTAGCAAACGAGTTGACATATATATGGAATAATAGTAGTAAAATTATTCTAGCAAATAGGGTTTAAATTAATTAATGATCCCAAACAACAACCCTTGTACTTGTAGTATGTGACTTTGCACATTGCATATAGCAATGGCATTACTAAAACATGTTTATCAAGTTCTTAAAAAGCTCTTGGTTCAGAAAGCAAACGCTCATTTAAAGCGATTATGTAATTTACTGATTTTAACAAACTGATAGAAGCAGGTTTGTACCATAGAATCTCCAGTAGTGAAGTGATTTTCATTACAAAGAAGTTATAGGTTAGTCCTGATTTTGAAAATTTTCGAAAAAGTGATTATTAAAAAAGGTACAGCTTCTTCATTTAAATTACATAATGTTTGGATGTAAACAAATTAAATGTATAAATGGATGACAGATAGCAAAAATAATGGAGATTCTATGGTACAAAAGCAAAGGCTAAATGATGACTTTGGTACGTTGGCTTTTCTTGTGGCCATTTGTAGTAAGCAACAGGATCTTTAATTAATTAACTAGATTTTGATCCGCGCAGGCGCGCGGGTGTATATTTTGAAAAATATGTTGATATTTGTTTTTCATGTAATTATTAAGATTTGGAAAAATGAATCCGAAGAACATAACCGATACCGATCCAAAGATATAGTACCAAACCCAAACATAAATTGATTAAATATTCTAATTATTCAAAATTTTGTTATTTAGAGAACCGAATCTGATCCGAACCGAAGTATTTAGGTATCCGAATTTATCTAAAAATAGATTTATATACTTATATATATTAATTATTTTTAGATTTAACGTATATAAAACATCAAAAATGATACTTTTAAATTGGTTTAAATACTTGAAAATATATATAGATAGTCAAAAGTAAATATCTGAAATAGTTAAAGTATACTCAAATCACCAAAAATACTTAAAATAATTATTGATTTCGTATCCAAAATTTTAAATCAAGCCAATTGATATGTTAAGTTTAAGTATTATGACATATGTTATTCAAATTTATACGTAATATATTATTTTATTTATACATTTTGAGAAATTTAAAATATATAATGATTTAAGACTTTAAAAATAATTTAAATTAGTTATCCAAACCCAAACCAAACCCGCAAAGATCCAAATCGAACTCAAACCAAAATTTAGAAACATTCTAATAAGGCTGAAATCTTTGACCCCGAAAACCCAAAATACAAACCGATCAGAACTAAACTCGTATGGGTATCCAAAAGCCCATCCCTAGTCATTATTATATATCGTATTTTATCATCATATAATTAATCGTATTTTATATGTACCATCATATAAGTAATCATATAATTAATAGTATTTTATACATACCATCATATAAATAATTACATATATTATATTTTTAAAACTTAATATGAAATATGAAAACCATAATTTGAGTTGGTATTTCAAATTGGGCTTTGTATTATATTTTTCTTATATATATTGACAATATTTTTTTATAATGGTTATTGAAAAATAGTTTAGTAAAAATCCATTTTTGAATATATGTATATTTTTGAATCAATTTTTGATATAAATCAAATTTGAATTATTATTTTGATTTGAAATATGTATATAAAGTTTAAATTTTGTTTTATGGTTAGTTTAGAAAATTTTTTTTAGGGAATTAGATTGACCCATTTTGGTATATTTTAAAAGTGGCCTAGATAACTTTCAATTTTTTAAAAAAACATAAGCCCATTACTTTTTTTCTTAATACTACTATTCTTGTTTTCAAACAAAAATATTTTTTTTTAAAAGACTGCAATCCATGTTTCCAAACACTCAAAAATTTTTAAAAGTCCTATTCAAGTCTCCAAACACTCCAATTTTGTACTTGAGTTTTAATAAGATAGATTAGCATTTATTTTCCTAACTAAATTCTGAATATTCCGTTAATAAACAACCTGACATGCACAAACAGTTCAGGGAACAGCTTTTCAATATCCCAATTTCTTATTAATACAGACCTGATTTAGTATAGTACTACAGTATACAATGGACTCGAAATAATATTTAAAAGGACTGACAATAATAGGTACACAAGTAACAAAAATATTAATAATAATGTTATGGCGTATTATAAAAAGAAAGACTCATGAAAGATGCATAGTTTATGTTTTTGATGTCACGTGATGTGTCATGTGGCACGTGACAGAGAAGCAGCAACATGAATGTAGAATGGTCGACATTATGATTCTCGCATGGGGGCACCTTTAGCCAGAAGAATTGCTTTTGGTTCTATCCGTATCAATTCCCATCAAATCTCCATGGAGGATATACAATAAAAGGAAATTGGGGTGTATGGCAACGAAAAAAACGATAATTAACAAAGTAACTATTTTATCTAATGAACAGATACACAGTGTCATATATACATAATAATACAGTATTACCTTTTTAATTAACCGGCTGCACCTGCTACAAAAATTAATTAAAAAAAATTTAACTGCACAAATGTAAATCGTGTCTTCATCCGAATCACATCTTCTTCTTCTCACTTTCTTCGGCAATTTCTCGAAGTCGAAAGGCCTCCGATCTGCTCCAACGCCTCGCCTCTGCATGCAATCCAATTTTCATCTCGGTCGTCCTCCCTTTTAATCGTGTTCGCCGTTAGGGTTCGGCGGTTGGGTTTTGCATTACGGTTTCGGCGGCGGGTAGTAACACAGCCGACCTCTCCAACTTCACCAACTCGATTCTTCTGAGATCTTTGACAGTCCTGTAAGTTCTCAGTGTTTTTCCGTCGATTTTGGTTACTAAAACTTCTTCTCTGCTTATCTGATTTTATTTTGGGATCCTCTCTGATGTTCTGCTTGAATTGGGGTTTTCGTCTCTGCGGTGCATTGTTCATGGTGTAGAAATATCTATTATTTTGTGGAATAGCATCAACAATACATAGATGTTTCATCATATGTCCGTATCAGTATATCTCGTTGATATATGTCATGTCAAGTGGAATAGTATAAGGTTTGCATTATTCCATTTTACATGGAATCATACTTTTACATCATATACCTTTCCATTCGTTTGTCATTGTTATTCGATTTGACTCATAATTCTATATTTAATATTACAGTGTGAACTGTCCTCACTCTTCGCCTCTCTTATTTTTCATTCTTCAGGCTTGGTATGGAAAAATTAGACCTTCCAAGTAGATTGTTTGAGACAGGCTTTGATGTCAAGTGGATTTAGTTTCCTAAAGATTTGGGTTGCCTATGGTGGATTGGGGTTTATATTTTCCTAACTTGGGTTTAGTGTTTAATTATCAGCCCCATTAGCTTTGTATTTCATGTTGCTCATGAGAAATGTAAATACATGTCTCTAGTATTATGGCAGGTGGATTTAATTTCACAAAGATTTGGGTTGCCTATGTATTGGGGTTTATATTTCTCTAACTTGGGTTTAGTGTTTACTATCAAGTTTTCTATTACCATCCTCATTAGCTTTGTATTTTATGTGGTTCATGCGGAATGTAAATACATGTCTCCAGTATTATAGCATGTGGATTTAATTTTCTGAAGATTTGGGTTTGCCTATGGATTGGATTTATATTTTCTTAACTTGGATTTAGTGTTTACTGCTAAGTGTTCTATTACCATCCCTATTAACTTTGTATTTCATGTTGCTCAATTTTGGCTCTAGTATACACATAGTATCATTTTAAATAGTACATTGTATATAGTCTAGAAGTGTTCTCGTAATGTGCAAATATGTATGTAACTCTATAACACACATTTCTAATCATTAACCTACATCATTAAAATGTGTGTATGGTTTACAAATCAGAGGTTAGGGTTTAGTATTTCCAGTTAGGGTTTAGTATTCCCTAAACAAATTTGTAATATGGAATAGAATATGTCGGCTATTCTGTATAGAATGGCTTTATTTGTTTTTATACTATACAAATGGAATGAAAAATACTGTTTTTTCAGTTTAGTTTATGTTGGTTTCAGGTTTAGGTTGGGTAAGAAGTACACACTTCGATGTCATCATAGAAATTCAAAAATATTACCATTAAAATTATTTACTATCAAAAATGTAAACTGTAAAAACATTTCCCTTCCATTCTTGTTAATTTTTTTTTTATGTTTCAGTATGTGGTTCTCATCACAACACACAACACAAAACGTCATGTACTATCACTTGTAACTGGTTACCTGTTAAAGTAAAGGTCAAAACCGGATAATGTATGTATGAAAGGTCTGACGCTAAATAACGTCAAAATCAAGGTTACTTATTTAATTTAGTCTTGATTTATGGTTAGTACGCAAATTAGCCCCACAATAAATATAAACTTTAATAGGCTTTTTTCCTCTTTCATATGAATATCACTATTTTGGTTATAATTTTCCAATCGACTTCGTATAGTTAAGTTGCGAGGAAAAATATTAAAGTATCATTGATACTGTATAGTCAAACAAAAAAATATGCTCAAGTGGAGCGATCGAACATGACGCAAAATATAAAAATAAAATGTTTATTTTTTTCAAAAAATGTATAGATAAATTATGGTAAAAAACTTTAAATTTTAGATATAATACTAAATTTAGAACTTATAATTAAAAAAATTAGATAAAGTTATTAAATTTTAAAATTATTTGATAAAATGTACGATTAATAATTTTTTGAACATGGTCTAAAATTAATTTGAGACGGTCCTGTGCTTCATTAAGAACATTTCTAAAAGACACTCTATAACTTCAAATATGAAGTTTTTGCTTTCCAAAAAAGAACTTCAAAACTTCAAATTTGAAGAGTGAAACTCTATATTTGAAGTTTCACTACTCAAAACTTCATATTTTTATTTTCATTTTGGTCCCTACAAACTACACATAACATTTATGATTCATATAAATATTTTTTTGTATATTGTTTTAATCCTTATAAAAATTATATCTCATAAATATCTTAAGTTTTGTTTACAAAATCTAAGATTTACACATAAAATTAAATAAAACTTTAAAATAAGATTTAAAATATTTAAAACTAGATTTAGATAACAAAAATATACAAAAAAAACTCAACAAAAAAAACTCTTTTTTAATCTCTAATCTACAAATTAAAAATGAGGAGAGCCATTTTTACTTCGAAATGCACTAGTAGATCTTATATGCATTACGAAAATCACTTTATGGAATAATATGATATTTTGCTTGAAGTTTAATATTAATTAAGTTATTTTGCTTAAAATGTTATATTTTAATATAATATTTTATTAATTAATATTTTTGTAATATGTTTATATATGTGCTAGTTATTTACATAAGTTTTATGAATTTAAATTAGTTATGAGAAATATAAGGATCATATTAGAAAATAAAAATAATTTTGAAATTATGTTTGAAGTTTTGCTTTTGGAGAATAACACATTTAAACTTCAAATATAAAGTTTTGTAAATTTTCAAAATAGAGTTCGTTTTTGGAGATGTTCTAAGCAAAAAAAAACAGTTAATCGCTTCTTGTATCAATAGATCTCTTGCTTTTGTTGTTGATATGAGATTCCAGTTTACGATTTAAATTCCAACAAAGTATCACTTGTGTCTTATATTTCCTTTTCTTTATACCACGTTCACGTAATTATGTGGCAATGAAAGGAACCACTGCAACGAATATTTGGAGCATTCACTTTATGGCGTCACGGGTAAGACATTTTTTTCTGGCTAGAAGAGATAAATAGCTAATATGTTTCCTTTACAACAATGCTAATATGTTTTCTTTACAGCAAATAGCTAATATGTTTTCTTTGCAATATATTTCAGCATATACGCACTTATTCACAGTAGGTGCGTAATAATTGTATTCACGAGTCAACATGTATGCTCATAATTAGTGAATGTGACATTAACATTTCAACTACTCTTTTACACCTATGCGTCCGTGAAAATGATATAGTTTGCACCTTTGCAAGTTGTTTGATCATCTCTAATGTAAAATTCTACATTTTCTTTCAAAATGTAGTAACTTCATAATAAAATATGTTTTGTTCTAATCCAATTTCATTTTGAAGTGAAAAATATAATTAAAAAAAAATATATACAAATTTATTTTTACTCTATTATAAAATAAAGTGTGGAATGAGATTAAAGCATTTTTCTACTCTAAACTTTATTTTAAAGTAAAAATAAAGTTGGGTGAACACAAAAAAAAAAAGAAAAAAATGTTGAATTAGAAATTCTCTTATTAGTTATAAACTTACGTCGAAATTATTAACTTAAAAACTTACTGAATAGAACCAACTATAGTGGCTCCAAATAGTAAACACAAAAGTAATAAATGAGATATGGGATGAAGATGAATGAGACAGAGATGACTGTAATATGAAAATTAAATAAATTTGTTATTCCTAGTGGATTTTTTTTTTCCTGGTGCAATATTTTGTTGGGAAAACTGTTTTTTTAGAGCAAAAAAATAGTAACTATGTCCCTTTAGACTAATCTATATTTTGTGTCATATTTTCCTATAATACCCTTTAATATTTATGAAAATAATTTTAATAAATAGTTTTACAAACAAAAAAAATTTGGAAAAATAGTAACATTTGTTAAAATACCTATATGAACTTAATGGTATATTTTCCAGTTATAAAAAAGTTATAATTATAAATTTCAGATTATGTTCTAAAAAAAGTAGAAATGACATTCTACGAAGTAGAAAACGAAATCTACTTTTTTCATTGAATCTACAATGTTTAGAATACGTGATCTACGTAAATAGGAGTATTCTACAAATATGTAGAATACACATTCCGCGCTTAACCTACCATTCTAAAATTCTTAGAAATCAAAATCTACACATTAATCTAATTCTAAAACATGTAGAAATCGACTTCTACAGATTTACTATAAATCTAAAACATGTAGAAATCAAATTCTAAACATTACTATAATTCTAAAAAACTGTAGAAATTGATTTCTACATATTAGTTGTATTCTACGGATAAGAAATCAGTTCCTAAAAATATGGAAACAAAATATTTGAGAATATTCACTTTTATTTTTTTTTTTAAAAATCGATTTTTAAAAAAAAAAAAAAAAACGAAAAAGAACAAAAAAAAAACGACAAAAAATACCTTGGCAACCTTCTTAGCCGTCTTCTATATTCCATTGATTGTTCACAAAATTTTCACAAAATTTTCACATTATTTCTACCATGATTCATGTCTATGCTTCATGTGGTGTTTGGGAATTGGTTGTATCTTCAGGTTGGAGTTTTAATGTTGATAAAAAGAAAGGGGGAAGGTTACTTGCTTTGGAATTGAAGTCTTCTCTGGAAGAGTTACAGAAAATTGTTATAGAGGATTTTGGTTTTGAAGAAACAGATGCTGATTTGGAGTTGAGTTACCTTCCTATTGGATTGATCAATTCATCAAATTGTCCACCAGTGATCATTGGAAACTCAAGGCAAGTTCAAAATTTTCTAGGGTTTTGTAAGAAGCATCAGTCAACTCAATTGTGTGTCAGCTATAAAGCAAAGCAAGGAAATCCAAATAAGATCGACATTGATCTTAATAAGATGCCAACTGATGCAAGTACTAGTGAAGAGAACAAGCGAAATCCTTGTGACATTGGGACCGCTTCAAATACTGTTAAGGGGGCTAAGCATAACGAGAAGAAGAAAGGGAAGATGAAGCAAAGTGAAGTTGATGGAGATGATTATGATGCTGACAAGCATAACGAGAAGAAGAAAGGAAAAATGAAGCAAGACGAGGTTGAAGGAGATGATGATGATGCTGAGAAGATCAATGCTGAAAAAGAAAACAGAGAAAAATTGGCAAAGAGTCAGGTGGTCGAATTGGTTAAGACGGGAGATCTTTTCCTCAACAAAACAGTTTTGAAAGCGAGGTTTGAGTTATGTGCAATGAAGCATAACTTTCACTACACAGTTACCAACTCCAATAAATCAGTTTGGTGTATTAGATGCGCTGATAAGGTGTGCTTTTGGGGTGCTCGAGCTGAGTGTTTGAAGGGCTCCACATATTTTATTATTAAGAAGTATGTCGGTGTACATTCCTGCGCACCTTCAAACAAAACCAGTGCCGGAAGGACAGCTTCAGCGAAAACGATAGGCAATCTGATAATGCATAAATATGAAGGTATCAAGGAAGGGCCTAAAGCGAAAGATATTGTTCAGATTATGCGCAATGATTATGGATGTGAGATCTCTGAATCTTTAGCATGGGATTCCCGTGAATATGCAGTCAACGCTGTTAGAGGTATTCCAGAGGAAAGTTATGGGAAAATACCAAAATATTTGCACATGCTGCGAGAGGCCAATCCGGGTACACATTCCTCTTACAAGACTGACGTCGATGGTAGATTTCGATATCTGTTTATAGCGTTTGGTCAATCGATCAGAGGCTTTAACACAGTCATGAGGCGTGTCATTGTTGTCGATGGAACATTCTTGAAGAGTAAATTCAAAGGGGTGCTACTGGTTGCAACTGCTATAGATGGAAATTCAAATTTATATCCTATTGCATTTGGGATAGTAGACTCTGAGAATGAGCAGTCTTGGGAATGGTTTATGAGAGAATTAAAAGTTGTTGTTGCTGATGATAATGGTTTGGCTTTTATTTCGGATAGACAAGTGTCAATAGCGAAGGCAGTGGAGAAAGTGTATCCCCTAGCGAGACATGGTATCTGTATTCATCATTTGTTGAATAATGTGATATCATATTTCAAGGGGAAGGCATTAGCTGGGTTGATTTCTAAGGCTTCAAAGGCTTATAGAGTGGTTGATTTCAAGAAGACGTTTGCTCATGTTTGCAATATCAGTCCAGCAATTGGAACGTATCTTATGGAAGCAGATGTCAGAAAGTGGGCTAGATGTCAATTTCATGGATACAGGTATGACATTAGGACAAACAATCCTGCAGAGTCGATAAATTCTGCGTTGCGTTCGCCGAGAGAGTTTCCCGTAATTCCTTTGTTGGACAGTATTAGAGAAATGCTGACACGTTGGTTTTTTAAGCGTAAGAAGTTGATTTCAAAGCACACCCACCGTTTGACCATAGATGTGGAGGAAAAGATTGATAGGAGAATTGGAAAGGGGAAAACTTTCGCAGTTTACCCTGTAACCGATAGCCAGCTGCTTGTTAAAGGCGATACAATTGACTGCTTTGTTGATTTGGACAAACGGACTTGTTCTTGTGGGAAGTACGACCTCTCGAAAATCCCTTGTAGACACGCAATAAAAGCTGGTTTCTTTGTTGGTAGAGAACCATATACATTGACTGATTTTTTGTATACCACGGGAGCTTGGAGAGAAGCTTATCAAGAAAGCATAAATCCCATTTCAGTTCCTGAAGATGGTTGGTCTGTCCCACAAGTTGTGGAAAATTCTGAAGTGCTACCGCCTGAGACAAGAAGATCTCTTGGAAGAAATAGAAAACGCAGATATGAAACTGTTGAAGACAAAATCCGATCATCACAAGGATCACAGGGGGGTCAGTCTCGTAAGTGCAGTAGATGTGGTCTTGGTGGTCATAATAGAGCAACTTGCAAGATGCCAATATAGTGGATTTGTTTGCTGTGTTCTTCACAATTTAGTGAAATTTTAACAAACTTCTTTTGCTTGATTTCTAGTAACTTTGTTTCTGTTTGTGACAACTTTGTTTCAGTTTTTCAGATTATATTTGCTTGAATATTAGTAACTTTGTTTCAGTTTGGGAGGACTTTGTTTAATCTTCATGCCGTATTAACTTGGTTAGGAGATCTGATTCAATCAATCCCTTAAACAAACTGTGATGTCCACTAAGTGTGGATCGATCGATCTGTATATTGAACGGTCGATCCATTGGTCGATCCTGATCAATATGCAAAACAAACAAAAACACGGACAATCTTTTGATCGACCTGGTATAGTTCTCTCGATCGGCAAAGCTCGATCTCGTCCCGACCGATCGATCGAAAATATGGACCGATCGATCGGCAATATGAATCGATCGGTTGCCTGTTTGGAACGATCGATCCCATACTCTGATACATCTTATTTGAACCGAATTTAACTCAGCAAAATAGAGAGAATATGATAAAAACCTCCATTTATCCTCTCCTACATGACTATACTTAATAGAATGATAACTTACCATAGGTTATATAATTAATCAAAGTTATAATCCAAACTGGACTAATAAAACATGCAAACAATCGAGATCCGAATTCGAAATGCGCAGAAAACTTAAAAAACCGGTGGAATACAATGGAAAGATATAACTGATACTGATCATTGGTGGTCGTCAGGACTGCAGCTCCTACTCTGTCCTGGTGCTCGTCTGCTCCTATGGAGGCGTGAACCTCGCTCTTCATCGGTTGCTTCATCAGATGGTTCATTTTCTGCGTCGTCTCTAGTCATATCAGCTGCCTCTGAAGTCTTTGGAGCGCGGCAGCAGGAAGGAGTAGGTGGACATCTAATCTTTGCGAGTGCACCCCACACAGTCTGCATCATCGTTGAGAGCTTGATTAATGTATCGGCAGTCCATGCGAACTGCTGCTGCTGTGTACCATCTAATGGTGGTGCTCCAGAATCAAACTGACCAGTATATGGTGGTAACAAATACTCCATAGAAGGGTTTGGAGTATGATCGACTGAGATATCCGGAATGGTGTCATCCTCACATTGTGTCTGTGCAGGACCAGAAGAAGAAGAACCACGACGACGTTTTGAAGCTGGTGGAGGAGGCGTGTAAAGAACTTCAGCAGGAGGCATGAATTCCATGTTCTCCACAGACGTCAGAGATGTGATAGCGGGTTGTGGAAGCTTGCAGTGAAGGATTGTCCCATCAGGCATGGTAAAACGGTAAATTGTACCAGAATGAAGGATCTTGGTGTTTAGGAAGAACTGGGCATCAAATCTGTCAACCGTATCCACACAAGGAGTATCCGAAAGATCAATACCATGGTGCATGAAGATCCGAGTAAGTAGACTGCCAATAGACTCATCCAAAGGCTTCCTGTCAAGAGGACGAAGACCCCTAAACTTCCTTTCAAACAACATCTGAGCAAACAATGCTCCCATGTTTACCGAAAGCTCTGCTGGAGGTTCATCTACAACACCATACGTCGGCCTGAGAGCTAATGGCAGCCCGTAGTGAATAAGCTGCGCTTCATCTTCAGTAACTGATCCTGCTTCTGATTTTCCTAGTAGAAGATGACCCAGATATTTTGCTACCACTCGCAAGACCGGGTTTCTGAGCATTGCAAGTTTAGCTTCCCGAGATACATAAGAACTGTCTGCAATCTGGCTCCACAACAAGTAAGCACAAGGGAACTTGGGTAAAGAGCATGCCTCATGTCGGGTCTCAAATCCGAATAGTATACACAGCTCGTGTATAAACATCTCATAAAGCAGTCCTCTACATAGGAATGTAAGTTTACCTTCGCTAGCAACTTTGTTTACCTCGGACTTGTAGTGCAACTCAACTGAAGAGAGAAACTGTATAACCAAGTCTGGATATAATGGTTGTGGATTGTAGCCAAGAGTCCCAAGTCCCATGTTTTTCCACATCTTTTTGACATCCCGCACAATTCCCAACTCCTTTGTAGTGTAATCGCAGATGAACTTTGTTGGTTTAAATCTCATCCGCTGCAAACCATTGTAGAGAATGCAGTGGTAATCACTCCAACCAGCATAGTAATCGCGGTGTGCGTAGGATGCAAGTTCTCTCAACTCCTTCTTACTTGAGATTTGTCGGTTATGAATTGTAGGGAGTTTAGAGAATGGAGTCAATGGGTCACGAGGCCAAGGGGCTGCTTCCCGAGGCTCATCACTTTCGGGCTGCGCTGAGGTCGAAGCAGCTGTTTCCTTGGTCTTTTTCGGTATTCCTTTTTTCACCATTTTCTGCACACAAACCTTAACAAATGAGTTCTCAAATGTAAAACTGAGTAAATTGACATGGACAATGATTCAACACCTATGCAACTCAACAACTAACATTACAGCATCAGTAATCTCACTCTATTAATTCCCAATTTTCGGAATTTTTTTATAAAATAAGTAACCCTAAAAGTGGAGATAGAGTTTCATACCTTCACAGATCGACCGAAAGAGTGGTAGATTCGGAATTATCTCACGAAATCGTGTGGGTTAGGCTCAAGAATCGTCCAAATCGGAGTTAAATCGAGAGAGATATGATTTATGAAGGGGGTTTTGATTCCATTCTCTCAAGAAAAAATTGGGAAAGAAGATAAAAGTGAGGTTTTGATCTCACAATCACGATTTTATGAGTAAAATCGTGTTATTCCGGTTCAATTTAAGTGGGTATTAAACCGGATTTAACCGATGAAAACCATAAAATAGACTTATCAGGGTGCGGGATCGATCGATCCAAAATACAGATCGATCGATCTGAAAGCCATCGAGCTTTGCCGAACGAGCGTACTGGAACAGGTCGATCAAAAGATGCTGCGCGTTTTTTGTTTGTTCTGCATAATGCTCAGGGTTCGGGATCGATCGATTCGAGAGACAGATCGATCGATCCGAATGTGATCGAGCTTTGCCGAACGAGCGTAATGGAACAGATCGATCGATCTACTTAGATTTACCGGATTCGCAATTGTTAATGTTGTCTTTCATTTTGTAAGATCAAGTACTGTATATAGAAAAAAACCATTAAAACACAAACTCCTAAAATCATTACAAAATAAGTTTAAAAAAGCATAACCAACAATAAATCATAAATCATCAATCTCAACATACTCGGCAGGCTTACTACACTTAATAGGTTCATACTTTGACATCCTCTCAATCAGTTCTAGATCATTAGCTGCTTCCCATAGATCCCACATAATCTTTATCCGAGCTCCCCAGATGTTCTCATCATTCACCATAAATATGTCCAACCCAAGCACGTGGCATTCGATGTGTTTTATAGTGTACACACCACAATGACATTGAAGTCGGTTAAGACCACTCATAGGTACATAGGAAACATTGTACGGAGTGATGTGGAGATGCTTCTGTATTGTCAATGACTGCACGGCCTTGACAATCCGAGGAATAAGCTGCGCGAAAGCTTCCACTTCCTTGATTTTTTTTTTACCCCCGCAGTCAAACACCTGGATATTCCTAGTCACAAAACTGATGCATAAAGCAATCCAATGGTTGCAATTGACCCAGACAGGAACGTACATCCGATCCACATCGACATTCCACAACATTTGTGTTCTTCCATGGGAAGGCAGTTCACCTTTACCGTATTGCAGTAGTAATGGATCCATAGTGTATTTTTTAATTCCCTTACAGAAATTCTGGTAATCCTTAGCAATGAGGTCGCTGAAGACGCATGTCATGAAAGCAACACGATCTACGTTCCATCGTTTCAATGTTGTTCTTTCCCGGAAAACATACATTATAGCATCAATTTCCTACAAAAACGAAGACAAATCTGTAATGTATACAGTAATATAATAGGTAACATTTTATAGAAATAACCAGTCGAATGCTTACGTAGTTTTTAAGCCAACTGCTGGCAGACATAATACGTCTGGCTAGATCACCGTCTAACATAGAAGGACCAATCTGTATAGCTCTGTAAACAAAATACAATGGTAGAGATGTCAATTATTAAGAAAATCAACCGAATGATATATACAAAGGAATAACATACGTTCGTGTATCTTGCCAGTCCTGCATCTTCTTAAAATCTGAAGGATGCACAAACACCAAGCAGCGATCAGGGAAATTTTCGCCGTCTAGCTCTATATCTCGGTCATCTAATCGGACCGCTGGCTTCTTCAATGATTTTTGAAGTTCCAATGAATCTGTTGGCTTCTTCAATGATTTAGGAAGTTCCAACCAATCCAATGAATCTTCGACTTTAGCTTGAGAAGGATTCAAACCTTTCACAAATGTGTCTAATGGAAGGTTCTTCATGCAACTTTCCAAAAACTCTTGTGTACCCATACGAAGATCACTAGCTGATGATTGAGTAACTTTTGCACGAGGTAAATTGACACACGAATCAGCAGTCTTTAACTCTTGGTTTTTTACAGCCTGTTGACAAACACGTACAATTACAAATTACACATACAAGTTTCATGTTCAAAATAGAGAATAGACATAAACGCCAAGTTTGAAATCCATAATAAACATACAAACTTCCAAATACATATTACATTAAATATAGTGATTACATAAACGACAAGTTTCAAATACATATTACCGCCTCATTCCAAGTTCTAACAACCTAGCTTCAAAGACCTACATTCCATCGCCTAGTTCCAAGCTTTCAACATCTTTTAACTCTTTCTCTTAGTAGTTACCTTTTTCTTTGTTGGAGCAGTGCCTTTTTTGCTGGTGCTAGGACCACTGTTGATTTTGGTCAAGCTAGGACCGCTTGCTTGATCACTCATTCCCACCAATTCAGTCACCACTAAACTTGTCCTGAGCTGTGTAACCTCAGCCTCAATTTTCCCCAATCTGTCGGTTACAACGGTCTCAAATTGCTCAGTTCTCTCTGAAGCTGTCCTGAGTTGTGTAACCTCAGTCTCAATCTTACCCAACCTGTCCGAGAACTGCTGACAGAATTTCTCCCCAAAAGCAGTAAAAGAAGCTTGTACCAGATCCTCCAAGAAATTTTTCATATCTGTGTCAATATTTCCTTTTGATGAAGCAGCTAGGTGGCACAAAACATTCTTTTTCCTTGACTCTGCTCCTCGGTCTGCATGCTTTCTCTTGTTTCTTCCCGAAACATCAGCTGTGCCATCAACATTCCCTGCAACATGACTATTTTCACCTCTCTCAGTATCAGCTGTTTGATCCTCTCCTTTCTCTTCGCCAGATTCCTCAAATTCAGAGTTCGTAGCTTCTTTTACTCCCCAAACATGATTGTTCCAATCATGTTTACTATTGATCATATCTAAAATACGATCTACTCTTTCATCTTTCTTCTCATCCTTCTGTACAAAATCAGTTGCCAAAAGGACCACTCCATCTATGTGGGATTCCATGAATGAATGCAAAATCCCCTACATCAATCAAATCATTAGTAAAGTGAACAAGACAATAAATACTTTAATTTGAAAATAAATTTGCATACGTTTTCTGGGAATAAGTTCTCAACGCCAATGATATCTTCATAAGAACATTTTGCACATCCTCTCCAATTACCACACAGTGGACCTGTAAAATTTTTACTGACTTTTGTGCCACAAATCTCTCCTAAAGCAGGAACAGCTTCCATTATCCAAATTTAGAAACCAAACAAGAATCCTTCCATCAGATACCCCTCTTTCTGCTCTAATTTATGCCTTGTTTTATCAATTTGCTTCAGAAGGAAATCAAACGAATACAGACCCCATGGGTAATTCCGAAGCTTCTCCAAATCCATCACCAACTTCATGTACAGATGCGGGATATTCACCTTCTCATCCTTTCCCATCACCACACCCATAATAACGCAAAGATATATCAGTCTCACCCTATCAACCCAAGTCCAGGTATTGCTCTCTTCCAAATGCTTCTTTTTTATGATCTGCAAATTTATTTTTCCATTCGTCTTTATCTGCTTGCTCCAAAAACCATTATCGTCTTTCCATGTCACTAGCCCACTGTTATTCTCTCGCTTCACTTTCAGACCAGTGACAGCATGATACTCTTGCAATCCAAAACGCAGAGGTCTCCTAGCGAAAGTGAACCACTTCTCATGTCTCTTGCTTGTCATCAACTCCTTACACAAGAAAGAGTGTACCAACCTCGCCGAAAACTTCAGATCATTCTTCTGGATAACCATAATCTGTGAAAAAATGGGATCTTTCATAACTTCATCGAATTCTGGTTCCATTTTTTCTTTTAGCAACTCGAGAAGTTTTAGTCGGCAGCTGTTATTAATCTTCTTAACCTGAGGTTCCAATCCCTCACCGTATAAACGATTAGGCAACTCCAACTCCATACCTGAAATTTGAAAACAATACAACATATATCTATTAATAACAAAAACCTAAAATCCCTAAATCTATCCCAAAAATATGATTTAAACCATGATTGTGTACAAAATCTTCTCTAATCATCACCTTAACACATGATTGAAGTCTAAATATCTTAACTAACTCAAAAAATTTACCTTTTACCTTTCTATTTTCAAACTCTAAAAAGAAGTGGAGATAGAGTTTCATACCTTTGCAGAACGAACTAAAGAGTGATAGATTCGTAAAAAGCTCACGAAATCGTATGAGTTAGGCCAAATAATCGTCCAAATCAGAGAATTGAGTGAGTTAGGGTTAATGAACTTTGGGTGAGAATTTGATTTTCTCTCCCTTTGTTCGTGAATGGGAAATTAAGGGTTTTGTCCCAGAGAAATCGAGCTTAAAAAGTTGAAATCATGCTTGGTCGGTTCAAATCAAGTGGGAATCAACCCGGATATAATCATACAAAACCAAAAAAATCGATTTGGGATTCTTTCCTGGGCACGGGATCGATCGATCTATTCTTAGTGGATCGGTCGATCTGTACGGAATCGACCTTCGCCGATCGAGTGAAATGGACCAGGTCGATCAGTATATATTTCGCGTTTTTTTTTGTTCTGAATAATTATCGGGATCGATCGATCCACTGTAACTTGTAAATCTGGATCGATCGATCCCGATTGTCGAACTCATTATTTATCTTTTTTAAAAAATTACAATTTTAAGGGCATTACTGCCATTTTCGAAAAAATTAGTCTAATAGGACATAAAGTAGTACAGATTAGTCTAAAGGGACATAGTTTCCTTTTTTTTGCTCTAAAAAAAACAGATTTCCCTATTTTGTTTTGATATTAGATTGTTTTTTTCTAGAGGGAAAAATAGAATTTGTATTTCATGATTTTGATTGTTAGTGGTAAAATTTCCTCCGAATGGTTTATTAACCCTGATTTTCTTTTTGAAAACCACAACCAGTTGTAATCTCATTTTACAAAGTATCCTTCCACAATGAGAAAATAAATACATTTTTATTTATTTAACATCGACAAAGTAAAAATACCTCGATCGGGTCATATATGCATCTAACATCAACTAGTTAACATTCAGTCAACTATTTATAATCCTGTAGTATAATTCAAGAGTTATATATTTAGGCTAAATAGGATATTCTGAGTTCTGAACCAAAATCCAACTATCTAAAGTGAATGTATTGTAGCAGTCCAATCTTTGAGTTTCCTAATATGTTTAAAACGGACTTAATACCACTTCAAATAGTCAGAATTAGGTGGTACCCGCGCCATGCGCGGAGTGAATAGATTAAATAGAGATTATAATTTTTAATCTATAAATATTAGAAAGGTAAAAGTTATAATCACAAATATTTCATGTTATATAATGAAAGATTGAAGGACATTGTGCATGTTTATAGAAGATAAATTTTGATTTTTTTTTAACTTGTGTAATTGGAGTAAATTTTATGAAAGTAAATCTATAATAATAATTTACAACTTGTGTAATTGGTTAGATTTTTTTTTTAACTTGTTTAATAATGTTTCTCAAGTAAATCCCTCAAATTTCATGTGTGATTTTTAATTAGCCATGTGAATTTAAATAAATTTATAGTAACTTTCCTATATTAATCGAAATAAAATGTGTTTGCATATATCAGTTTTCTATTTATTGGCTATTGCATAAATTACGGTCAAATTTAAATTAGCGAAAGAAATAAATTAAATTAGTAAGTTATTTTCATTAATTAGCGATTCGATTATTCAAAAGTTATATAATTCAAGTAAATAAATAGGAATCAATCGAAGAATTTAAATTCAAGTAAATAAATAGGAAACCAAGCCAAGCATTTAAATAAATTGCGGACTAAATAGAGATTAAAACTTTTAGTCTATGAATATTAGAAAGGCAAAATTTATAGTCACAAATATTTCATGTTATATAACGAAAGATTGAAAGACATTGTGCATGTTTATAGAAGATAAGCTTTGATTTTTTTTTTAAAAAAAACTTGTGTAATTGGTTAGGTGTAATTGAAGTAAATTTTGTGGAAGTAAATCTATATGAGTAATTTAAAACTTGTGTAATTGGTTAGATTTTTTAAATTTTTTTAAAAAAACTTGTTTAATAATGTTTCTTAAGTAAATCCCTAAAATTTCGCGTGTGATTTTTAATTAGCCATGAGAATTTAAAATAAATTTATAGTAACTTTCCTATATTAACCGAAACCAAAATGCGTTATGAAGATTGCAGATATCAGTTTTCTATTTTTTGGCTATTGCATAAATTACGGTCAAATTTAAATTAGCAAAAAGAATCAATTAAATATAGAAATCAAGATCTATTGGATTTGATATTCAAATGCCATCAAAACCGTAATTATTTAATATCTTGGGTTGATTCTCTACTTATTTACTGAAATTTAAATTCTTGGGTTGATTCCCTATTTATTTACTTGAATTATGTAACTTTTGAATAATCGAATCATTGATATTAATGGAAATAATTTACTCATTCCTAAAAAAATTATAGAAGTAGAATTTTTATATTCATATAAAAGTAGATACAAGGTAAATATATTCTTTTGATTTATAATATAAAACGTTTAATACCAAAACTTCAGGATTAATATGCACAAAAAATTAATGAATATGTTGTCTCCGATATATGTTGCTATTCCTATATAAATATGCATGCATACAAAACTCATGTTATAGTTTAGTTTTTCATATAAACGTAGAAGTTACAGGGGTGATTGGTAGTTGCTGTAGGTGCTGTCCAGAGTCATATTTATTTCTAAAGCACTAAATTCAGAGCAATCAAACTTTAATTTTTTTTTTGAAACCACAACTCTTGAAATAACTTACAGCTGTACAAGTGCTCTGCAGAGCCAAATATCTAAAGCAATTTTTCAGTGCTTTCTATAAAATTCTACAGCAATAAAATCTAATGCCACAGCAAAAAATCTACAGATTTTTTTCTACAACAAAAATTTTAAAGGTACAGCCATTACCAATCAGACTCTACATATTCATATAGATGTAGCTACAAAGTAAATATAATTTTTAGATTTATAATATAAAACGTTAAATACTAAATATAAAATACATGGATCAATTTTCTAGCCTTTCATATAGACATAGAAGTTGCATATTCATATGATTTGTTTCTAAAAACAATACTTCCTAGTCTGTACATCATAATAACACCATTTGTTGTAATGTAACAAACTTTCATTAAAAGTTTAATGTGCAAAATATATGAAATAATGTCCAATGGCATTACATGTAATTTATCTAGGCAATGAAGGCTTTTTTAAAAAATAGTGTGAGGAGAGTTATCATGATGACACCTAAGTAATGGCAATTGTGTTAATCACACATGAGAATGAGGTTAATTAATAAAAATGCTCCTCAAATAATAAGAAAGGGATAAAAACAAAATTGTTCCTAATAATCAGTATCCGTTCTGAGGGGAAACTATGAAAATATGTGCTTTAGGTCTTGTTTAGGACAACTAAATTTTTGTTCATTTTTAACAAAGTTTCTTATAGCTCAATTGGTTAATGGCTTACCGATATTTGGAGAGGTTACAGGATCAATCCTCTCAAATTATTTTCACTACATTTTGTTACTTTCAAATTCTTGAGCTTTCGGCCCAAAAAGGGCCAGAACTCCTAATAATAACATATTTTTAGTAAATGTACTTTGGTATTCAGTCACTATATATTTTGAAATAAATTTTGTCAATGTACATAAATAACCTCCAAATACTAACTTAGCACAATTGAATAAGAAAAACACATAGATCAATTTTGATTTTTTTTATGTTTTAGAACTACATAGATATTATAATCATTTGAGATAAAATTTTACGTTTTCACTTGGTAGTGAAGAATTTTATCTATGTAGTTCTAAAACATAAAAAATGATAATGAAAAACTACATTTGAGATAATCAATTGAGATAAAATTCTACGCAACTATACGTTTTCACTTGGTAATGAAGAATTTTATAATCATTTGAGATAAAATTCTACGCAGCTATACGTTTTCACTTGAGAATTCTTCATTACCAAGTGAAAACGTATAGTTGCGTATATAAAAAGTTAAAAAAATCTATCTTTAAGGAACGTAAGGAGTAATATATATTTATCCTTCCGTTTCATTATAAGTGTCATTTAAGGTTTTTGCACAAGAATTAAGAAAATGATTAAATGTTCTGTTTTACCTCTATTTAATATACTCCCTCCGTTTTTTATTATAAGTCGTTTTAGAGAAACTTTTTTGTTCCAAATTATATGTCGTTTTCGGTTTTCTATGTAAAATTTATTAATAATTAATGTTGTATGACCAATGGTAATATATCTTATATTTTTCTATTGGTTGAATTGTGGTTAGGTAAATAATTAATGATGTTTTTGTTTAGAAAATATAAGAAATTAATGGTTTTCTTAATCTACGTGCATAGCTGTAAAACGACTTATATTAAAAAACGGAGGGAGTATGATTTTGTATGATTTTATTAATTAATGAGCTAAGAGTAAGGATAGAAAATGGAAAAAAACATTTAATATTTACATTGAAAATGTAAAACGACACTTATAATGAAACAAAATTTAAAAGCTAAAACGACATTTAATATGAAACAGAAGAAATATTTATTAATATATAAGAGATTCTAAATTGAAATATGGATTAAAATACGGGAGAGATGTATTGTCATTCCATGCAGTTTAAGAGGCTTGATTTTCTCCGAACGTTACATTAACAAATTACTGCTACTAAAATCATACTAGTACATGATTATCAATTTATCATTATTACTACGAATAATTGACCAATTAATTTCAATTTAATAGTGCCATGATTACTCATAAGTGCTTTCTCGTGATTAGCAGATTTAGTGTATTAATTACAAATCTCCAGGCTAAAAGCATTGTAAGTTGTAATTCGTAACGTGTTCTCTTCCATGCAGTTTCCAATGTTTATCATTATAATTTTTTTTTATAATTATTAGTATTATGGTATCCGATGACTTTTTTGTTGATTATAAATATAAAATGTTTTTTTTCATCCATTAATTATTTATGGAGCAGTCTGGATGAACTGAATTTCACAATTGAAATGTTAATTGTGGGATGTTGATATAGTTACATTCTTTTTTGAAATCAACTTAAAATAACATAAAGTGACAAAGTCAAATGATGATAATTTTTTACAAGTCTCTTCCCTCTTTTTCATGGAGTCTAATCATTTTATAGATCTTTAACAGTTAATATTATCTTTATAAATATATAAATTATTGTGAAATCAATGAATAGATAATTTTATTTCATTCTCTCTTTGTTGACAAAAAAGTAATTGCATTCTCTCTTTATGTCTGCATAATTTTTTGCATGATATCAAAAAATCAAATCTATTAATTCGTTTTTATTTTGTTATTTGAGCTTTTTTTTTTCACATCCTAATTCTCCATTCTATCTTAACAAATCACTGTTGATATGGTCAAACAAAAGTAAGGTAGAGAAAAACTCGTAGATCAAGCGTGACAAGTAGTCAACATAGTCAGTAAACCACATAGATAAAAAAAACAGAATTAAAGAAAAAGAAAAAGATTTTTTTCTTTTTTTTTCTCTCTTAAATAACCTTTTTGAATGCAGACAAAACAGAAGCAGCGAAGGAAGGAACTCTAGTGTAGTTACTTTTTTTGTGTGTGTATCTTCTTCTCCAAAAAAAAGATCAAGGTTGATGTCCGTTACTTTATTAAAAGCAAAGATTACGATATTTACAACGTATGTTTTTACAGACAGAAAGTAAGTGAGTCAATAAAAGAGATACGTAGACAAGTGTTGTTGGGGTCAAATAGTGACCCTTTTGTTGTAGTTGTGGTTAGCCTTTGTTGGATTTGGTTTGGACTATCCTCCCTCACGAGAAAAATCCTCTCATCTTCCCGCTTCTCTCTCCTTCTTTGAAATCTCATCCTTCTTCGTCTTCTTATTCAACCCTAAGTAGAGAGAGAGAAAGTGCAGACTGTTTAGAAAATGGATACACCTCAAAAGACAGTAACCCAGATCGAGACTCCGGTTTCTAAACTCAAAGTCGAGGTCTTTTTCTCCAACACTCATCATCCCTTGTTTCTTTCTTACTCTGTGATGCAGTTTTTGTTTATTTGAGGAAAGTGTTTTCATTTTCTAAATCTGTGCAATACCCATCTCTCAATTAGTTTAATTCTACTCAAAGATTCAATTTAAATTTATTTCTGATTCATAAGATTGATTTCAGTAATCTCAACTTTCCCATTTTGGGTTCTGTCTTTTTGGAATTTCCAGAGTTTTGATGGATCTGATGATGTAACTGTTCTTTTATAATAATTGAGTTGAATTGTGTTCATCACTGATCGATCAAAGTTGTTTTTTGTTTGTTTGTCGGAATGCAGAACTCTCCAGTGTTCAATTACATAAACAGTTTGTCTCCAATCACAACAGTCAAATCAATCTCCAATGCTCAGACGTTTAGCTCTCTGAGTTTCACATCTCCTCCTCCTGTGTTCACTACCCCTCACGTGGCTTCTCACAAAGGATCTCGTTTCAGAAGGTTAACTCTCCTCTCCTTCTTCTTGTTCTTCTTTACTTAAAAAATAAATCTCTTCTTATTTGGAATGTTTTTCGTTTGCAGTCATAGTAACTCCTCTGATCCTTCCAACAAAGTTGTAGAAGAAGCTTTACCTGAAAAGGAACCGCCACAAATCCTCAATAATGACTGCCTTACTACTACTACACCTAGAGTTACCAATGATGGTTCTTGTGAAGATGGTGAAACGGATCTGCAGAAGATGTGTGACGACAACGTCAAGCGGAAGAGTGATACTCCAGATTGGGAAACTCTGATCTCTGATTCTTCTGACATGTTGATTTATGGCTCACCTAATGATTCAGAGGCTTTCAGATGCTTCTTGCAGCGATCATCAGACTCCAAAACGCGTTTATGTAGCGGTTCAAAGCCTGCATTGCCGCCTGTTTCACAAAGCAATGAACCTGAGTCCTCTGATGTGAGTAAAAAAGCTTTTGAAATTATTATCTTTAGTTCTTGATTAATCTTTTGTCTCTGAGATTATTCTCTATGTGTGTGTGTGACAGGCTCTTTCGATCTTGCATCGTGGCGTGAGAAGACGCTGTCTGGACTTTGAGATGCCGCGGAACAATAATCAAACACCGAGATGTGTAGTGCCTAGCATTGGTCTCCATCTTAACGCTATTGCAATGTCTTCTAAGGACAACAACAATGTTAGTAAAGAATACTCATTTACCGGAAACGTTAAAGTTGGTTTGCAAAGTTCTACGAAGACTCCTGTTCTTCCCTCTGACGACATTGTCAGAGAAAATGAGACCAGGGAAGAAGCTGCAGGTGAAGAAGGCTTAGAAGAGGCTCCAGTGTCTTTAGCTTTGGTAGAAGTGAGTCAAAGCAGCCCCAAGAAGAAAAGGCAAGTTGTTATCCTGAGAGACTTGCCACAAGTCAAAATCACATTCCATTTTCTTAACAATCTATGTGCATTAGAATGTGCAGGCGCAAGTCTGAACAGGCAGGAGAAGGAGAGTCATCATGTAAACGGTGCAACTGCAAAAAATCAAAGTGTTTGAAGCTGTAAGCTAAATTTTTATCTCTTTAATCTTTTTTTTTGCTTTGCTAAAATCTTTTTTTTGGTTGAGTCTCTTTTGAATGGTTCTCTGCTGCAGTTACTGTGAATGCTTTGCTGCTGGAGTGTATTGCATAGAGCCATGTTCATGCATAGATTGCTTCAACAAACCTATCCATGAAGACACTGTTTTGGCTACTCGCAAACAGATTGAATCTAGAAATCCCCTTGCATTTGCTCCTAAAGTCATCAGAAACTCTGATTCTACAATTGAAGTTGGAGAAGATGCAAGTAAAACTCCGGCCTCCGCGCGACACAAAAGAGGTTGTAACTGCAAGAAATCAAACTGTCTGAAGAAGTATTGTGAATGTTATCAGGTACTTTTTTTCTTACATCATCTTTAACCTGCATGAAATCATATTAGATATGGTTCCAATATGGCAGCTAATATTTATAAACCGAAAAAACCGAACCTAAAATTGAACACGCCTACATATGTGTGTACGATTCTTATATACTTGTCTCTCTGATGTTCATATAGAGTGGAGTTGGCTGTTCCATTAATTGTAGATGTGAAGGATGTAAGAATGCATTTGGCAGAAAAGATGGTTAGTGTTTCTATGCCATCTTTCTCATAATTCACTATATGTATATCTCAAGTCAAGTCACTTGGTCTTTTGATTTGACATGAATACAACTTACACAATATCTGCAGGGTCTTCATTTGCTGGTATGGATACAGAACAAGATCAAGAAAATGAAACATCTGGCAAAAGCGGAACAACAATACCACTTCCACCTTCAACACCAATGCCATTAAGGTAAGAAAACCAATTAAGAAAGCTCCTCATGATCTTGGCTCTTCTATTAACCTTTGTTTCTTGTTCAGACAACCATTGGCTCAACTTCCAATCTCATCCAACAACATGCTGCCTTCTCAACAGTCTCAGCAACATCTGCATGGAGCTTCCTTGTACAATAGCCAATCTTTCAGAAAACAGGACATGGGTTTGATGTCTCATTCAAGGATTGAGACAATTGCAGAGGAAAGAGCAGAGGATATTGAGAATTTTATCCACTCTCCAGTAACCAACATTAATGCCTTATCTCCAAACAGCAAAAGGGTTTCTCTGCCACATATGGATTCAACAGAGACGACTCCTTGGAGAAGAAACGGTGGAAGGAAGCTCTTACTGTCTTCAATTCCAACTTTTCCTTCCCTCACTCCGCACCACTAAATTTTTTTTAATTGAATATTTGAATTGTTTTGATGTCAACTTCTAGTTGGTCTACACCACAACTGTTTTTGTTTGCGTTTGTGTTTCACCTTGGTTGTGTGTAATAAGAATGTTAGTCAACATATACAACCTTTCTAGCGTAATATACACACAATTTGTAGCCAAATTTTCACCCAACTTACAGAAAATATGTGGAGGGCTAAAGCACTAAAAATACACACAAGTTCGTAATTCTTGTGCATAAGATATTTAAGAGAGCTTTTAGGCTTTAACTAGGCGTCTAACTACTCTAGAGACTAGAGCGCTGGAAATAAAAGGTAGATTTAGCAATTTTTAGTCTGGTCTTAGATTATGAAACTAAGGAATCTCCTATATATTAATCGAAAATCATTAAAAAAATTGTAACCTTAAGTTTTTACTAATTAAAAAGAGACCCTACTGTATCACTTAATTAGGATGACAATTTAGCTTACGTGACATCTTAAGAATCAATTAAAAAAATATTGATCCAAATCCAATTACTATGGAATATTATATTAACCCAAAATATAAAAATGTGTATTCGTTCCTTAAATAAAAGCTACAAAATTACCTAATATGATTAAGATATATATGCAATTAATGACTATGAATAATAAATATTTGATAACAATTTTTGCATACTTATTCATTTTTGTTTAATTTTATATTATTAAAAAATTAAATAATAACATTAACCATATAATAAAAAAATTAAATTTTTTTTATATGTTATATTTTGAATTTTTTTTAAATGACTTTAAATTACAAAAACGAGGAAACCTTATATGTTATATTTTTTTAAAAAAATTAAAACGACTTGAAATTACAAAAGTGAGGAAATCTTATACAATATGTTATATTTTTCTTATATGTTATATTTTTTTTCTTATATGTTAGATTTTAAATTTTTTAAAATGATTTTAAATTACAAAATGTAAGTTTTCCTTAAGCATACAAATAAAAACATTAAAATGACATGTATCAATTCGATGGTTGATCTGAAACCTTTCAAAACCATATGGAAGATAAAAAACAAAATAATTCAACTATGGAAACAGTACTTTTCATTTTTTTTTCAAAAATGTGTTCGGTGAAAAAAATAAAATTTTTGTGTTATAATTTGTTTAATGTCCAATTCGATCAACCCATGATATATTAATTATACTTTAGTTCCACAATATTTAATAAAAATTGATCCGGTCCATCAGAAAGAAATTATATAATAACAATAAATAATATTGTATATGTATAAATAAGATGATCAAATATAAAAAAATTATTGATAATATATACAAATAAACTCACTCTGCGCAAAGTGCAGATCTTATCCTAGTCACACATTATTAATGAAATCAATAAAATACATATGTTTTCTCTATTGTTACTCACTTTATAGAGTTCGACTATTAAGCTTTCCTAATCTTCATTTCAATTGGCTTTATCATCTATAATTAGATATTAAAATTTTGAAAGTTTAAGCGAATAAACTTTTTTTTTAAAGCTATCTATACTATTATTTGCAAAATAAATTTTTGCATCCAATCTCTCACGTTAAAAGTTAGAGCGGTTAATATCGTTTATACCCTTACTTAATAAAATATATAAATTAGCCAAAAACTAAAAACGAATTTAAAACCTATTTGATTGGATAAGTTATTAAAATTAATAACAATAAAAATTATCTAAAATCTAAAAAAAATATTTAAAAATAAAAATGTAGTTCATATATATATATATATATAATGTGTTGTTATCAGAAAAATATCTTTTAATAAAAAACTAAAAATTCAAAAACAGAAAATATCTTTTAATATTTATGCCCCCATGCGCTAGGCCAAACACATAGTTTATTAAACAAACAGAATGCATAGATTTCTTGTGTCACAAACATATATATATATATATATATATATATATATATATATACATATATATATACACTGTGTTGTTATCAGAAAAATATATTTTAATGAAAAACTAAAAATTCAAAAACAGAAAATATCTTTTAATATTTATGCCCCCATGCGCTAGGCCAAACACATAGTTTATTAAACAAACAGAATGCATAGATTTCTTGTGTCATGAGAGATTCTGCTTCCATGAATCAGACTGAATATATTTTTGTGTTTTCTTTGGTTCTAGATGGATGCTAAGGAGAATTTCACTTGTGAAGAACCAGAAGAGATTTCATCGCCCGACTGATTGCCTGAAGAGCTCAACAATTCCATGGCGCTCCCCAATCCGGCATGGCTCTATGCTCTGGCTTGGTGGTTCGATTCAGCTGAGTTCACTCTCAAAGAAAACTATGACAACGACCTCTTCTGAATGTCTGCTTCTTATTATTGTCTCTTGATTTTTTTTCTGATGAAGTAGTTGTAGTAGGTATCGACTCTCTTTTGTTCACATGATTGTATACTAGTGTCCATCACTCTGTAACTGATAAATCAGCTGAACAAAAGATATTTGCGTTATTCGGAGAATCTCAAAACTGGTTCGTTACCCAAAAAACCACACACTTATTAGAAACACCACTTATCATCAAAAAAATTGCATTCTTGTCGGATTTTCTGAACATTGAATCGAAGCAAGAATCAAAGACTGATTAAGATTTCACTTGTATTCGTGAGCCATTATTTGAGACGTTCTTGTTTGTTTGTACCCTTCCATTGTCTAACACTTTGGTGGACACATAGGAGAAAAATGTCAAAGTTTTGTCTTCATTTTTATATTATATTTTCTCTATTGATATATTTTTTTTCTCAAAAAAAAGATTATTTTTAAGAAACTCGATTTATCTAACCATAAAAAATCCAAGAAAGATGCCATGATTCTTTACTCAAATTACAAAGCCGTTAAAATTTTCATAAAGCTTGAAAATAGTTGTTGAATTCGTACTTAAAGAAGCTTCACATTCTCAACATAGTTGAGATAGGTGTTGAATCTCTTACCCTGAAACGTTTCCATTCCTTGGATTCTAACTTTTGTTATTGTATTTCTCTCCACATTAAAGTAGAGGACATAGGAAGGCACATTTTGGAGCCCAGGTACCAAGACGATTTCATTTGTACCAACTATTATTCCAGCAATGCGCATGGTTTCCGTAACTACATCCTTCCACGAAGGAGGTAATACATATACATGCTTGGACCATTCAGCGTCTTGTAGAACCCACAGCTCAAAACTTTCACTTGCTCGACTAATATTAACACCAGGAGGATCTCCAGACATAAGCAAACCCAGTTTCCCATTGTAATTAACCAGAACTGTTGAACCATGCATTGCTCTACTGAAATTCACAAAGCTGAACTTCTCATCCCTCAAATCAAAACAAGCTACCATGGAATCCGCGTAAGAGCTGTTGGCTGAAGCTGCGTAGTAAAGAACACCACTGATGGATATCCATTTACTTGAAGACATGTGTGGAGTGGAACACTGGACCGACCTCCATGACAATTTCTTGGTTCCTAATGTCAGAACTTGGTGGTTCACAGAGATCCACGAGCGTTCCATTGACAATACCTTGAACTCTTTAGAAAGGGGGTCATATCCAAGATAGCTTTCCACTACTGCGAACCTTTTACTCAACTTCAATCGTGGAAAGGTCAAAGACTGTCCCGTGAGGGGGTTATATATCACTGGATTTATCCTCCCCTTCCAAACCGGCTTAGCTCCATAATACAAGAAGCCATTCGTACAACCAAATAACTTGTAGGAACTGTGGAAACTTGCAAGATGATTTGGCGGCTACAACATACGAGGAGTTCTCTTCTTCCGGATGAGGTGATGAGGAGAAGAAGATATAGTTACTATGGTAATCTTGGCATGCAAAGAGAATCTGAGGGCGAGCAGAAGATTTTGTCAAGAACAAGTCTGTGAAATCTTGACGTCGAAGCATGGAGGACAAGAGCTTGCATGCGCAACGACATCTCCCTATCGCCTTCGAAGGCAGCCTCGAGAATATCTCCACAGCGAGGTCATCAGGTATAGGCAATGAGTTTCGATGATTTGACGTCATCGATCGTGAAGCAGTGCGTCGTGATGTCATGGCTTGGCGCTGGCTGAGTTCGTATTGTTTTAGAAGAAAGACGGGAGGAAGAGGTACGGAAAAAGAAAGAAAGAGAGATGGTATTTTATCCCTTATTAGGTTAAAGTAAAGATGGATCTTTAGAAAATTACTTAGATTAACCGTTATTATCAGTATATTCCAACATAACCTCATATAGTTTTACTTATTACATTAACTAGACATGGGCCCGTGCTGGATTTTGCTTGATATTTCAGTTTATGAAAACATTAAAAAATGGATTTTTTTTTTTAATTATATATTATGATTTTTTAGATACATTGTGCATGAGATTTATTTTATGAATAAGAATTTGTTTGCCACATAAGTTTTGATTTGCCTTATATTTTAATAATCAAAGTGCATATGCGAGTTATTATCTACTTTTTTTTGATGTAAAGTTATTATCTACTTTGTACATAAGTTTAGATAAAATATCCAGATTTTAATATCTAAACTGAACATAACAAAAAAAAAAGTAGAAGAAAATACAAAAAAAATTAAAATTGAACCAAGCCAATCAAATCAATAACAACTTCATACACTTTCTTATGCTCATCTTTTAATGTTTGTATTGATTGCTATGTTATTTTTGTCGTATTTAAATGTTTTATGGTCATTTAGTGATACTTTTATAGTCATTATAGGATTTTGTGCATTTGTTGCCTTCTATATATCTTGGTTTGCATTTGTTATCATCTATCTATTTTGGTTTTCATGGTCTATATATCTTTAGTTGTTCAGTTAATATAAAACGTTCTAGATAGATCTTTTCATCATGTAATTTATAAGTAATAAAGTTATCAATATTTTATGCTTTTGGATTTTCTTTTGATTATTGTAGCCATAAAAATATATGTGCATAACGAAAACATGTCTACGAATCTTGGTTGTGTGCACAGTATTTTATAAGAAAGCATAACTTGTAATAAAAATTTGCATTGACTAAATATTAAAATAAATATTAGTATATGATGTAATAAGGCTGAAAAAGACACCACTCTAAATCATTAAAAATTCTTGTAGTTTCATTTTCAGTATAAGACAATCAAAATCCGATATATCATCTGAATTTTTGTTTTCTGCTTTTCTTCTATGATTATTCAATATTGTTCGAGACTCTTTTCTCTCTGCCAGTTACTGTGAATGCTTTGCTGCTGGAGTGTATTGCATAGAGCCATGTTCATGCATAGATTGCTTCAATAAACCTATCCATGAAGACACTGTCTTGGCTACTCGTAAACAGATTGAATCCAGAAATCCCCTTGCATTTGCTCCTAAAGTCATCAGAATCTCAGACTCCATCATGGAGACTAGTGTAAGAGCTCTCATTTCCATCTTCCTATTCCTCTTCTAACTCTGTCTTCTATTTATCTGAGGTATGAAACTGTATTCTTAGGCAGGACGATGCAAGTAAGACTCGAGCTTCTGCACGACACAAACGAGGCTGTAACTGCAAGAAATCAAACTGTCTCAAGAAATACTGTGAATGCTTCCAGGTTTTTCTTTCATCATCTATTCATCTGCGTAGGTTATCTTCCATGGTCTGATTCAGATACTTTGTCCCTGATGATCTTATAGAGTGGAGTTGGCTGTTCCATAAACTGTAGATGCGAAGGATGTAAGAATGCATTCGGAAGAAAGGATGGTTAGCTTCTTCTTCGGCTTCATTTTCTGTAAAAAATTATTATCCGGAAGTTTCATGATTTGACATGATTACAATCTCAGTGTATTTGCATGCTATCATGGAGAGCAAACAAGAGGCGGATCACGAGACATATGAATAAAGAACAGCAAACATCCAAGAAATCGAGCAGAACCCAAGTTCGGATCAACCTTCAACACCACTGCCACCGTACAGGTAAGTTTAGTAAAGTTTCAAACAACATACAAACAAACAAGACAGCTCCTGATTTACTGTTTTTTTTATTTGCAGCCATTTTTGTCTAAGAACAGGCTGCCTCGGACACAGTTTTTCCTTGGCGCAGACAATGATTTAACACAGTCAAAGAATGAGAAGAAGCCTGTTGAAACTGTGACCGAAGAGGAACCAGAGGTTATACCTGAGATTCTTAGTAATACCCCTATAACTACCATCAAAGCCATCTCTCCCAACAGTAAGAGAGTCTCTCCTCCTCAGCTCGGCTCCTCGGAATCAGGTTCAATGCTAGTGAAGAGAAGTAATGGCAGGAAGCTGATAGTACGGTCTATTCCAGCTTTTCCTTCTCTTAACCCACATCAGTGAAATAAAAACCATTCTATCAACCAACTGTTTGTATCTTTGTAATGGGTTCTAGATGATTTCAAGCCGATCACTGTTTCATAACATGAGCAACATGTTCTTGTAAGATACTTATTACATTGTAGTTTATAAAGCATCCAAGAATGGACTGAGAAATGCTAAGTTGGAAACATAGGAGTCAAACCAGGTACATACAGTTAAGCATAAGCTACAAGTTTTACTCTATTATTTCAGAACCCTTGTCACAAAGTTCTTCTAGAGTCAGTTCGATGATCAAAGTGAAAAAAGATAGTAAACTTAGATGATGTTACGTTATCGTCCACCCTAGTCTTCCTTTGCCGAAGAAGATCTCATGCAGCCACAGAAACGGTTTTTCTTCTTTCTCGCTGTCCTTTTCCCGCCCTTGTGGATAATGTCTCTCAAGAGTATCACTGTCCTACTCTCTGAGAACTTTGTCTTTCCTTTACTTTTGGCTACTCGGTCTTCAAGCTTCAGCACTGTTCGCTCAATGCTCTGCATTTCTTGCTGCATCTGCTCTATCTTCTCCGATCCAACTCTCGACTTCTCCATTACAACCTTTCTGTAGATATCTCTGGCGTCTCCCGTCTCCTCAATTTCCTTGGAAAGAATCTCGTTTGTGTTCACAAGCTGAAGGATGGCTTCTTCTATCTCTTTCAGCTGTTTCCTCACTCTAGCAAAATCGGGGTTAGTGAACTTGTTGCCTTGTTTCTCATTCACATCCAGCTTGCTTTTCAGATCTCTTAGACTGATTCTAAGGCTTGCCAATCTTCTGGAATCAGACAAAAGCCTCTCCATGATTTTTGCATTGTCCTCAGTGTTTCTAGATAACTCTAACTTGTCAACAGCTTTCTCAGATTCAATAGACGGATTCCTGCTTCTGCGATGAAGACGCGGAATCATCGGCTTTTTCGAGGTTTTATTGTTCATCAGAGACTTGATGGTAGACTCTGGTTCAGCAGGTTCTTCCCATAGCTCAAGCATCTGGTCACTGGAGCCACGACTACCCCTCCGGCTCCTTCCATAGAAGGGAGAGTTAGCAACATGATCAAGAGGAATGTCTTTCATCATTGAACCATTTCTAGCATCAGTCATTGCAGGTGATCTAGGCTGGCGTCTGCTTTCGCCAGAGAATTTGTCTTCAAGTTCAATCTCTTCAAAGAGCTTACGGTCTTTGCTTCTGTGCGAAGAGCTTCGTCTTCTCTGCTTCCCAAGCCTCTTCTTCTCCCCAACAACTGCTTGCTCGATGATTTTAATTCTTTTCTTCATGTCATGCAATAGCACAATTCCATTTTCTTGGTCGGTACTGCTATGTCCTTTAGGTTCTTGAGAGACTACCGCTTCTGGATACTCATCATCCTGAGGAAATTAGAAGATTTAATTAATGAGGAACATAAAAGCATATAAGTTAATCACTAGAGGTAACATGTCATTTAGAAGAACACGAATGTGTTTACCTCTCTGCAACGATCAGATAGCGTAGGGAGTTTCATCAGCACCAGGGCATTTTTCTCTAGGGATTTTACATCATCTGCTAGAGATGCTACCACAGGATCATATACAGACAATTGATTCTTTAGCTCAGTCACTTCATATTCCAAGAATCCAACAGTTTCTTTAATCCGTTTTATCTCTGTGGTCTTTGAAACAGCTTCATCTTTGAGGCTTTCACAAACTCCAGTGAGTTCCTTAACTTTGTTCTCAAGCAAGACTTCACGGACAGCTGAGATCTGTAGATCAAAGTAAAACGATGTTGCTTCCGCATCCCAAAGTTCAAACTCATTGCTTCTCTCCTGCAGCTCCGAACTCAGGAACTCCTCTCGAACTCGATGTTCTTGGATTTCCTTGTGTAGCAACTCTACCTCTGACTCCAAATTCTCCTTCAAACTGCTAAGCTCTTTAATCTCTTCATCTTGTCTTCCACTAAAGTCAGACAGTTCAAAGATACGCCTCTCTAAGTTTCCCCTCAGTTGTCTTGATTCTTTACAGTCTTTCTTCAGCTCTTCAACTTCTTGGCACAGTTCCGCATTTGCGTTACGTGTAGCCTTGAGCATGTCTTCTGCTTCTAGTAGGTCCATCTCCTTCTGTCTCAAGATTGCCTCTTTATCTGAAATCTGATGTTCTAAGAGATCGTTTAGCTCATTGGTTTCCTCTAACTTTTCAAGCTTTCTGTTAAGATCCTGACTGTCCACCTCTTTCCCTCTTAACTTCTCTTCCAATCTCTCAACCTTCTGCTTCAGGTTCCTATTAACATCTTGTAATCTTCTCAAGTTTTCAGCAAAAGCTTCAACCTGTTCAGCCTTTTCAAACCCAAATGACTTGTAAACCACAGACATGTTGTTCAAGGAAACAGCTTCCTGAAGAATTGCATCGTTCTCCCCCAGTAGTTTATGCATTTCACCTTTAATCTCTGAGAATGTCAGATCCAAAGTTTTGTTTTCGTCGAGAGCTTTGGAGTATTCTTGATTCAGAGCCGTGTATGACTCATGCAAACTCTCAAACTTTAAATGCTCAGTTTGTAGTTCAGCTCTTAGATCCAGCTCCCGCTTCTCTCTGTCGATCAGTTCTGATTTCAACTTCCGGTTCATCTCCAATAGCTCGAGCATGTCCTTCTTCAGCATTCCATAGCGGTGTACTATCGTCTCCAGATCTTTCTCTGCATTTTGTTTCTCTGATTCCACCTTCATGCCATCTGATTGGAACTCTCCAAGTAGAGATAAGAGCACAGAGTTCTCAATGACAAGCCGCTGCTTCTCATATTCAGAGATGGAAAGTGAGCGTTTTAGTTCACTGATTCCACCCAAGATGCGTGAAACTGGAACTCGCTCTTTTGCAGTTTTCTGGTCAGCTGCTTCAAGCTGAAGTGCCTTGAACACTTGATAGATTGCGCCCCTGCAGTTATCAACCTCATGCAGCAAGAACTCTGTTTCCATCTGTTGCTCAAGATTCTCGCTTTCAAGCTCAGTAATGAGTTTCTCAGAAAATGTTGATGCCTCCGCGTGTTTCTGGCACTCAACCAGGAGGGAAAAGTTCTTCTGCTCCAAGTCTTCTATAAACTTTTGCAAGATGAAGATCTCTACTTGTGCATCTACTGCTTTGTCAAGCTCTTCTTCAAACTCCTTTTTCCTGGAGCGACACTCTTCTCGAAGAAAGCTCACGTTGCTCTGAAGATCTGCCAATCTTGTGTCAGTCGACCTTTCGTAGCTAGCACGCTCTTGCTTCTCAGTGGCGAGTGAGACTCTTAGCTCTTCCACTTGAAGATTCTTGTACTGTTTATCCCTCTGTAGATCGGCATATCTTCCTTGCAACTCTGTGAAGTTCTTCTCCAAAACTCCTAGCTTCTCCTTATTACTATTTAGCTGAGAGATGAGAGTTTCTCTTTCCTTTGTAAGCTCGGCCTTATCTTTTTTGAGCAACTGGAAAAACTCTTCAAAGCATTTGGACTTCTCCCTTGCACACTGAAGCTCAATGTTTGCACCAGAAAGTGATGCCTCCAGTGACGAGTTCTTCTCCAAGAGCTTCTGCATATTCTCAGTCATGATTTGCAATTGAGAAAACAGATTAGCTCTCTCGGCAGTAAACTCAGACTTCTCTCCTCGTAAAGACTCACATCTTTCTTGCAGATCCTTTGTCTTCTCCCTAGAACCATCTAGCTTGGTGTTTGATTCCAGCAGTAGTTTCTCTAGACCAACATTCTTTCTAAGAATGTTATCCATTTCAAGCAGCTTCTCCGTAAGAGCATCTTTATCACCTCTCTGGTGGCTCCACAGCTCGGTAAGCTTTGAGTTCTCGTCTTGTAGATTCCTCACAGAGCAGGCGAGGGATTCAGGATCCAATCCTGCGAGTTTCACTTGCTCCATTATCGTTTGATACCTTCTGTTCAAGCTGTTTATTTCATCCTTCAGACGATGGATCTCTTCTTGAAGGGCACTGCTTTGGTTTATTTGTCTAGCAACTTCTTCCTCGAGTTTTCCTTTCACCTCTTTCAAGGTGGAGATCTCGCATCTCTGAGTCTCTAGGGAGATCATAGAAGAGTCGCTTAAGTTTCGGTTTTCTTCTTTAACTGAGCTGATCTCGCCTTCCAACTCATGATTACGAGTCTCTAACTCCCTCAATATGTCAACTCTGCTTTGAATTTCAGAAGTGAGAACCTTCTGCTCCTCTTGGGACTGAGAATGCAAACGTTTCAAACTTCTAAGGCTGGTTTCGATTTCCAAGAACCGAGAGTGCTCATCTTGGATCAGAGCTTGAAACTTCTGAAGCTCGTTTTGCTTCTGGATAAGTTCTTGATCCTTAGCTGCTAATCTGTGTGTTAGACCATCTGCTTCTAGCTTTAAAGTTTCATTTGAGCTCTCCAAAACAGTACACTGCTCCTCCACAGTCTTCAGCTTTGCAGCTCCAGCTACGACTTCGCTACTCAGTCTTTTAGCATTCTCTTGCGCATTAATAACTTCTCTCTCTAGCTTTGATATAGTTTCCAAACACTGCTGGTACCGAAGACTCAGACCTTCCTTTACTTCATTTACTTTCAGAAGTTCTTGTCTCAATGCTTTAATCTCATCTTCTGCTTTTAGAGATTGATTGCTTAGCATCAGAGCATTCTCCTCAGCGTCTTTAACCTTCTTCTCTAGAGTAGATATCATCACAAGGCATTGATTGTATCTGGCTAAGCCAGCCTCCTTCTCGGATTGCAATCTACTTTGCACTTGCTTAAGAGTCTCCGCTTCTGTCTCTGCTTCAGTTGCTCGGTTGGTAAGCCCCATCACATCTTCTTGCGCATGAGCATATGATTCCTCCAGATCTGCTATCTTCCTCATGGACTGATTATAACGAAGAAGCGCATTATCCCTCTCGGCTTCAAGCTTTTCAAGGCCTTCTGCAAGTATCCTACTCTCAATCTCAGCTTTGCTAGCACGCTCATCAAGACCATTAACATCCTTTTGAGCATCTTTAAGGTCTTTCTCTAGTCTGGATAATTTGTTCAAGCTCAGCTGATACTGATGACTCAAGGCTTCCTTCTCAGCCCCAAGCTCAACCAACGTTCTCTTCAAACTCTCAACTTCTGTTTCAGAACTTCCAACATGACTTAACCCTCTTCTACTCGTGGCGGCACTGTCCGAGTCATAAAAAGGCTGGATTCCAGGAGGAGTTTTCTCAGGAGTACGTGGCTCAGAACAAGAGGAAGAAGCAGAATCTTCAATCAAGTCGAACGGCACTTGGTTAGGAAACGCCTCGGCCATGGTTTTATGCGCGTGGCGAAGCTCCACAGTCGCGTGATCGTACCTCTCTGCTAACGCACGGTAAGCTCTGTAGAATTCTTCAACCAGTTTCATAAGCTCTGGACGTTTCTTGTAGTACATCTCTGCCCTTCTCGCAAAGGAATCTGCGTCTTCTTCGATGAGTTTAATCATGGCCTTGACTTTAGAATCCATATCTGCACACAACATTACTCAGTTAAATATAACCAACACAAAGGAACACAAACAGCAGCAGCACGTTACCTGCAAGATTCTGGTGGATCCATTTAGAGTTTTTGGGGATGTGACTATCCCACCACCATGAGTATAAGCGCCTGGACTCGGAGTGCAACACGGTAGCCATCTCAAAGAGTGGTCTAGATTTAAGAATCAACCACCTCTCTCAGTGTTAGGCTTTCTTCACCTACAAAACTGAGACAAAGCCACACTATAAGCAAATCTACAAATCAAACTTGTTCAGAGTTGAAGCAGTGTTCTGTCTATTCAATTTAGAGGAACAGTGTGTTTAAAGCCTAAACAGAAGAAAGACAAACCTCTGGAGTAATATGTCAAACGCTGGATCTCTCTAACTTCTCGTCTGGTCTTTGGGAAGATAAAATATTGAATCCCCCTGAAGAAAAGACAGAGAAACCAAACCTAAATTACTTTACACACAAGAGAGAATCTTTCTACTGAGAGTATTTAAGGCCAACAATAACAATGTAGCTTATATACAAAGCAGTGAAACTTAATCCAATTAACACTCTGAGAAATCAATAAAGGTTAAGACTTTGAGAGCAGAAACAAAAAAAAGAAGAAGATAACAGAGATGAAGAAGAAGAAGAAGAAGAAGAAGAAGAAGAAGAAGAAGAAGAAGAAGAAGAAGAAGAAGAAGAAGAAGAAGAAGAAGAAGATACCAAGAAGCAAGAGGTGGGAAGTAATGGTGAAAGTCATCCCATTATCTTCTCTATTTTACACTCAACAGCTCTTTCTCTCTCTCTCTCACTGTCTGCAATTATATTTTTTTTTTGTTTCAGATTCGGAAGTCTTTTTGTGCGACAAAAATAAAAGATGGGAATGATTTGACGCACACTGTAGTTTTATCTTTTTTGCTTTCTGTCGCACAAAAAAAAATCTTTTTTGCTTTCTTTGAATTTTTTTTTTTTTTTTTTTTTACGAATTATGTATGCCTGTATGTATATGAATGGGGTTTATTTTGGAAAATGCAACGTTTGAATATGTGATTTATTAATATCAGAGAATTAATTAGGGTCAGAAATTCAAGCTTCAACGGAGATTTCCTTTCTTATGTTAATTGGTGTAATCAATGCAATTAAGGGGGAAAAATGATACGGTCAGCACTGGGTTTGAATGTATTGGTTTTAAAAATCTTTCTTTAAATCTCAGATTGGGGGATTGTGTCAAAAGTTTGTTATTACTGTTTTTCAAGTTTCAAAGCTTATTTGAATCAACATATTTGTACTGAATCATGTAAAATATGGATTAGTCTGTTTCGTAATGCGTGTAAATTAGGTGATTTTGACCGTAGGAAACAAAAATAATAACTGCATGTTCAAGAAGGTGTTATCTTTACAAGTTTAAATAAAGGGAAAATTGGAAAAATGAGACACTTTCATCTTAAATTTGTCACAATAAAACTTGTAGATGATTATTTAGATAAATAAGATTTATATTTTCTTTAATACCATTACACCCTTCAATTAACCAAATTAATTTTAATATTTCGTAATTGATTTAAGTTTTTATAAATAAAAAAAAAAGTAAAAACAGAAAAAAAAAATCCAAAGAGGTAAAAAAATTCATGTCGTTTTCCCTAATTTTTTTTTCTGACGTTACTCTTCTTCTCCGTCATACCTTCGACCTGTATCAATGGCAATCGTGATTTAGGGTGAGTGGAGAGTTTTTGTTTTTTTCATCGGAAATCATCGTTATTTTCGTATCTAATCTAGTTTTTGTCTTTCTCCTCTTTGTTCTCAGACACGAATCTCAAAAAATTGATGATTTGTTCTTCCTCTACGGGTTTCGTCAGACAGTCTTCTTCGTTCTCAAGGAGTTTCGTCTAAGGGTCCCTTCACACTATGTATCATCAATTTCATCAAAATCTCAAGTTTATAGTTCTGTGCGGGATCGATTGTGGTGCCACCATCAATTAAGTTTTTTTTATTCTGTATTTTTCACAGTAAACTCTATGAGGTTGTTAGAGACTAAGAGCTTCGATGGCCTGATTCCTTAACACTATTTACTGTAGCACACTGAAACACTAACATCTAATATGTATCTGATCATGTTCGTGCATTGTTTACATGCTCAACTTTTTTCTGATTAAATTTAAGAGAGCAAGTTATTTTACATGTTCGTGCATTGTTTACATGCTCAACAGGTGCAAAGAGGTTTCTTAATATTAGCGATGACTCAGTTTGAAGTATTAGTGTTAGTCTGGGACATCTAATTTTTTGTCATGTTCTAGAATATATATATGGCATTGCATCTTTTGGTTTTGGTTTTGGGGATACTGACTTCAGCTGTGACCAACCGTTAAGACATTCCTTTCTTTTGAGACAGGTCATTCATTGAGGCGTCTAAAGCTGGGATTAAGATAATATCACCTCTGGATAATACAATACCTACTATGGGTTGAGTCTGGAACCTTGGAGAAGCAGATTCGGGCAAGTAATTTTATTATGGCTAAGCTTACCGAGGACAATCGTTACTATCACCTCTGGATCATACACTAGGTATCTCCTTCTTTATTTTACAAAATATGTTGTATTTCTTCTTCAGGTTCTGCTTTAGTCAATTATCATTGCTTGAATCAAAAGTATTTGTTTCATGCAGCCTTATTCATGCTTATGCAGTTGGTAGAAGAAGGAACTGAGATGAGTTTGGTTACTTATAGTGTTATCGTTGGAGAATTCTCTAAAGCGGGAAACGCCGAGTAAGTAAATGGTGGAAGCAGGCTTGACCGTTGATATGGGAACTGCGGTTCACTTGTCTAAATGTCTGTGCAAGATCGAATGTTCTGGTGGTGAGCTCACAGAAACATTACAGAAGATGTTACCACCTGATTGGAGCTTGCATCTCATCATCACCATAGATTTTTGGATCAGGTTTCTGATATGGATTCTGAGGAGGATGATGATGTTAACTTGGTTTCTGGTTTCTTATCTTCCAAGTAAGGAAAAACAGTCATGTAAGCTGTAACAACTTTAGTATAGAGCAAAATCACATTTTTTGTTTGTTTTTGTTTCTTATTACTGCAAATAAAAAGTGAAACTTGTTGAAAGTGAAACTAATCAAATGGTATGATTGATCTTCTTTGTTTAAACTGATATTTCAACGCCAAAAAAAACATTTAAGTATGATAAACAACATATGTTTTGTCAATATGGTGGTGGAGTGTTATGGCTGTCGTGGTGGCATCACGTAAGCTCTGTTGTTCTCGCTGGTGCTTGAACCACCCATTGTGGGTCCATTGATGGGTAATAAAGTTTGTCTTGGTTAAGTGGTGCTGGGTGCATATAATATTGCTGCTGCATTGGTGGAGTTAGTAAAACACTCTGAGCCACATTGCCTTGTTGGTACTTCCAGCCATCTTGACCATGTTTTGGGACATGAGATCTTCCTCATGTGAGTTTTAGCCTCTGACTGTTAATGACTAGCTTGTTGGAGAGTTTAACAATGAATAACTGAACTCGGCACTAACAACATTATGGTCCATCCCATTATCCTCACACACCATCATCTTAAGCTTTTCCAATGGAGTAGTAGTTTCTAATGTTACCATTCGACCCCGCCTTTCTTTGTCTACCACAAAACGCCACTCTTCACTGCAGCTAGACAAAGAAAGGACGAAGAAAGGCGGGGTCGAAGTGGAGTTGAAAGTACATAGATATTGGGAGAAGAAGAAATCTTACAAGTCTCTCATGCCTCTCCCAATATATATTGGGAGAAGAAGAAATCTTACAAATCTTACAAGTCTCTCATTTCCCATAAAAGAAGGGTAAAAATTGTCTAGAATTGCACAAAATATCAGAAGTCCTATTGTGACAAATAAAAGTTCAAAGTGTCTCATTTTTCCAATTTTTCCTTAAATAAACTTGCTCCATGGTTAATTTGGTTTATACTTAGACCATCTCCAATGTATTTTGTTATTTTCACCTCTAAAATAGAAGAACTCTATAATAGAGGTGAGATATGCTTCAATGTATTTTTTTTATAATAACAATCTCTACATATAGATTAAAAAATAAAAGAATGTTATCTTTTCCTTTATAAATAGAGAAAAAATTATAAATTTCTATTTTTTTTGTCATCAACTAATACAAATTCATACTGACTTTGTGAACCAAACTAGCTGATATGCATTCATGTGAACGACGAAAAACAATTGCTTTTTTACACTGTGTGCTAGGCTATCCGCCTTTGAACTTTGCGTCCTTGGTACATAGATGATCTCTGATCGGAGGAAATTTTCTCTCGGGATTTTAAAATCTTCTAACTAATTTGCAAAAGCTAGCCCACTACAAGAAAACATCGGGATACTGAGGGAAAAAATCGTCGGTATGTCGTCGGAATAACGTTATTCCGAGGACATACCGACGAAAAAAGTCCTCGGAAATAACTCCTCGGAAATTCATAATTCCTCGGAATTCCGTCGGAATTTTCCGACGGAATTCCGAGGAAACAAAATTCCGAGGAAACTCCGAGGACACAATGTTCGTCGGAAGGTTCCTCGGAAAATACCGAAGGAATTCCGATGGTCCAATCCTCGGAAGTTTCGACGAAATATTTCTCGGAATATTTATCGGAAAATTCCGAGGGAAGAAAGTTCCTCGGAAAATTCCGAGGAACATTTGTTCCTCGGAAAATTCCGAGGAACATTTGTTCCTCGGAAAATTCCGAGGAACTTTCTTCCCTCGGAATTTTCCGAGGGAATTGAGTTTCTCGGAAAATTCCGAGGAATCCTTTCCCTCAGACAATTCCGAGGAACTTAATGTTCGTCGGAATTTACCGAGGGATAAAAGTTCCTCGGAATTATCCGAGGACCTCCATTCCCTCGGAATTTTGAAAAAAATTATTTTTTTTAAAAATTTATTTTTTTAAAAATTATTTTTTTTTGGAAAAAAATTAAAATTTTTAAAATTTAAAATTAAAATTGAATAAAACATAAAATAAAACATAGTAGATAATATTCAAATTTAAATAAAACATTCAGAGTTTTTGGAAAAAAAAAAACTACGGGTCTTGAATGTTCGGGAACGTCTCGTTCGGGTACATCCTCTTCATCATGTCCATCATCTGCTCGTTCAGCCTCTTCTGGGTCTCATAGCCCGCCTGTTGAGCTGCCATCTGAGCCTCCAACGCAGATATCCGATCATCCTTGTCCTTCAGCTGAGCCGTAAGAACTTCTGGATCAACATACGCATGTGGTGCAGAAGAAGGAGCAGCCGACCGGGAGCGACGACCCAAACCGACCAAACGTCCCTTTTTCTTTGGAACCGACTGAAATATAAATAAAACGAAGTTAAGATAATTTAAATTGATGATAAAATAAAAATCAAGAAATAATTAAATTGAACTTTTAAAAAAAAAAACTTACCGATTCAACGATTTCGTTGATTCGAACCCGAGACAAGTTGGTCGAGGCCGTCGAATCGTCATCATCGGTTTGAAGCTGAGACACTTCGTCATACACCTGAGTCTGGACCAGGTCGACCACGTCCCTCACAAGACCATCATCAATCTGGCCGGTCTTCTTGTTGGTATACGCCCTTTTCATAAGGGCGAGATCATCAACTGGGTGGCCTTCATTTTCTTCCGCCTTGAAAAAAAATAAATTAGACAAACATTAGAGATTTGAAAATGCAAAAAAAATAAAATTCTGAAACTTAAATAATTGAAGAAAAAGCGGTTGAGCTTACCATGCGATCCGCCAGAGTGGCAATAGATTGAGCACCCAAGTTATGCTTGTAGATGCCCTTTCCTTTACGGTCGCTCCTGCGGTTGTTGGAGTTGGTGGAAGAAGTTTCTTTCGTCTCTTCTTTATCCCAATGCGCACACAACTCCTTCCAGACCGTGCTGTTCATCGACTTTGGGACCTTTTAATTTAAAAAAAAAAAGTTTAATAATTTTAAAAATAGTTTAATAAATTAAAAATTGTTAATAAATTAAAAACTACCTTGTTTACTTCCCACTTCTTCTTCCACTCGTACATCTGCTTCCCATAGTTGTCCATAACTTTATGGACAAAATGGTGATAGATAGAGAGCGTATCATCGGCATTCCAGTTGAATTCTTGCTGAAATAGTTTAAAAATAGTTTTTAAGCACAAAAATATAATAGTTTAAAAATTACAAAAATCGTCGTTTTAATAAATAAAAAATAGTTTAATAATTAAAAAAATAATTTAATAATTACAAAAATAAGTTTTAATAATATTTAAAATGTCTAATAAATATATAAATTAGTTTAATAATTACAAAAATAAGTTTTAATAATATTTAAAATGTCTAATAAATATAGAAAATAGTTTAATAATTACAAAAAATAGTTTTAATAATATAAAAAATATAATTTAAAAATTAGAATACTTACCGCAAACTGCTGAAACCACAGATGCTGCTTCTCGACAGGGAAGTGAGTGAAAGTCGGATGTCCGCTGTCGAGGGCCGAGTACATCATACGGTTGATCCATGCGCTGATCCCGTTCCCGGATCGGTTGAACCTAACAAAAAAAATAAATTATTAATAAAAAAATAGTTTAAAAATTAAAAATAGTTTAAAAAATAAAAGTTTAAATTACCATGTTTGACCATGTCCATGTGGATACTCAGTGAGATAGGGAAGATGGTCACGACCGGGCTGTCGAACCAACTCCGCAACCCTCATCACTCCCAGAGGACCAGGTGCAGCAGCGGGACCAGGAGCGGGTGCAGCAGCGGGAGAGGGAGCAGCAGGAGCGAGTAATGGAGAGGGAGATGTTTGGTATGAGCTGTGGGGCGAAACGGAATCCTGAACATGGCTGGAAGAACCCCGAGACTGGCTCCCCATACCACCCCGGCTACGACGCTGGCGAGGCCGGATCTGATCATCATTAGACCTGTAAATTAAAAAAAAACATATTTAAAAATTAGTTCTAATAATTTTAATTAAAAAAAACAGTTTAAATTAAAAATAGTTTAAAAACATAGTTTTTAATCACAAAAATATAAATAGTTTAATAATTAATAAAAAAAGTTTTAATAAATAAAAAATACTTTAAAAATTTTAAAAATTTAAATAAATATAAATTTATATTTTACATATAAAATACAAAAAAAATGTTTTAAATATTATATAAATGATTTTTAATCTTAAAAAAGTTTTATAGATTTTAAAAATGTTTAATAAATTTATAAATCATTTTTAATTACAAAAAAAAGTTTTAATAAATAAAAAATAGTTTAAAAATTTTAAAAATGTTTAATAAATATATAAATTTATATTTTACATAAAAATAAAAAAAAATGTTTTTAATATTATATAAATGATTTTTAATCTTAAAAAAAGTTTTATAGATTTTAAAAATGTTTAATAAATTTATAAATGAATTTAAAATGCAAAAATAGATTTTATATACAAAAAACGTTTTCAATATATATATATATAATTTCAAATTCGATTTTTATAACCACAAAATTGATAAAAACTAAAAAAAAAATTCAAATCAAGTGAAATACATAATCAAACTCCATTTTACACAAATCTACCATTCACCCTAACAAAATCTATAAATCTCATTCCAAAATCATCAAATCTACTTAAAAACCATACAAATCTAACCTAAAAGAGTGGGATAGGGTTCTTACATGATTATGGGGGAGGATTAGGGGAGAATCGCCGGAAAAACGGGAGAGAGAACGGTGGAATCGCCGGAAATCGCCGGAATCGCGAGAGGAGATGTGCAGCGGCGCGGAGAGAAAGAGAGAAATGGGGAAGAAGATCGGGCTCGCCCTAATCTTATGAGGCGTCCGACGGAAAATATCCGTCGGAATTTCCTCGGAAATATTTTATACTTCCGTCGGAATTTCCTCGGAATTCTATGATTCAATTTTCCCGAAATATTTGGCGGCTTCGTTTACCCGGTTAGATGAAAATATTCCGACGAATCCAGTTTCCTCGGAATACCCTCGGTAATCTCCGAGGAAATTCTGAGGAACCAGGGTTTGGGGTTTTAAAACATCGATTATTTTCGCCGTATTTCATTTCTTATACAATTATAATGCATACCATTGAGGATTCTTTGTATAGATGATCATAAACCATGAAATAACACAATTTCAAAAATAATTCTAAGTATTCCCTTTACCGTTTATTAAAGTGTATAAGTGTTTCTCTTACGTTGTGTGGTTTTCGTTCATGCAATCGTAAAAGTGTTTGTTATTGGATAAAACACCAAAGTTCATAGTTCCAAACATCATAATCTGGTTATGACACTTAATGAAGGTTATATACGTGTTATTCAATCCGTAAAACGTTGTTTTCGATTTAAAACCCCCAGTTCCTCGGATTTTCCTCGGAATATACCGAGGAGATTCCGAGGAAATCCTTATGTTCGTCGGAATTTCCTCGGAATATACCGAGGAGATTCCGAGGAAAAAGAATCTATAATCAAATCCCCATCTCCTCGGAATTTCCTCGGTATTTTCCGAGGAAATTCCGACAAACATAAAGAGTTCCTCGGAATTTCCTCGGAATTTTCCGACAGAATTCCGAGGAACTTGGGGTTTTCAATCGAGAAGATCTATTCCGAGGAAATTCCGAGGAAAACCTATCTGTCCTCGGAATTTCCTCGAAATTTTCCTTTAAAAAAAAAAAAAAAAAAAGGTCGAGGCTAGTCTTCTTCCGAGTCGTCATCACCAGATGAATCTGAATCTGGATCTTGGTGAAACTCTCCAATCACTGGTTCATCCTCTTCGTGAACGGCGGCTTCTTCTCCGAAGTCAGTTAAATCGACTACAAGGCCAACTCCACCTAAATCTTCTGCTGCACTTAAGTTGCCGGATGTGCTTGGTTGTAGTGGGTCTTCCAGCTCAGAACTTCCCTGAACTCGGCCTCTCGGGTTGAGTCTTGTAACAGTAACCCATGGATCATCTCTGTTCCTTACCCGGGGGTACTTGATATAACAAACCTGATCGGCCTGAGAAGCAAGAATGAAAGGATCATAATATTGCAGCTTCCGTCTTGAATTTACTGATGTAACACCAAATGCATCTGTTCTCACACCTCGATCTGGAGTGTTGTCGTGCCAGTCACAATAGAAAACAGTACAGCGCAATCCAACCATGCCCAAATACTTGATTTCCAAAATCTCATTTATGTGTCCGTAGTATACATCATCTCCTGATGCAGAACAAACACCAGCATCGTAAGTCGTACTCGAACGTCTCCTCTTCTGAGTTGTGAATGCATATCCTCGAGTACAAAATCTCGGATATGACTTCACAACAAAGTTTGGTCCAACGACCATCTCGCGTATCCAATCGTCAAATGTTTCACCTCTGGCCAAACCATCACTCACATAGGTAAACATCCATCCACCAAATTCTCTCTGCTTCATTTCTTCTAGTTCGTCCTCTGTGGCGTATCTATATTCTAACCGCTTTTCTGCCATGAAAATCCTTTCATATTGAAGAACATCTTCGCAGTTGGTGAGTAAATATGTTTGCAAATGACTGCGCTCCTGATCAGTAAGTCGACGGTCTTTTGGTTTTCCGCTAAGTCGTCCAACGTCTGTGAAAATGTCTGGAACCTTCCAATGATATGTTGCCCGTTCGCCTCTATCATCATGCCGAGCAGGTCTTCTGTTTTTGGTCTGAACTTCTGCTGGAAAGTAGTACTCGGCAAAGTTTGAAGTTTCTTCATTGATCATCTGTGCGACTATAGACCCTTCCACCCTACTTAAATTTTTCACCATCTTCTTCAAATGGAACATATACCGCTCATACAGATACATCCATCTATACTGCACAGGACCACCAAGCTCCAATTCTCTTACCAGGTGAATAACAAGATGCTCCATAACATCAAAAAATGAGGGAGGAAATATCTTCTCAAGGTTGCACTGAATCACAGCTATGTTAGTCTTCAAATTTTCAATACCTTCAAGAGTCACTGATCTTGTGCATAAATCGCGGAAGAAACCACTTATCCCTGCAATTGCTTCATGAACATTTCGTGGTAATAGTTCCTTGAAGGCAAACGGAAGGAGACGCTGCATCATTACATGGCAATCATGGCTTTTCAAGCCAGTAAACTTTCCTTCCTTTCTGTCGATACAGTTACGCAAATTAGATGCGTAACCGTCTGGAAATTCCACATCGTTTGAAATCCAATCAAAGAACGCATCCTTTCCCGCTGCATCAAGTCGGTATATGGGAAAAGGAGCCCTACCACTCTCATCAACATGAAGTTCTGAACGAGCACATATATCGACTAAATCCAGTCTTGACTTCAAATTATCCTTTGTTTTACCTTGAACATTAAGGATCGTGTTCATCAGGTTGTCAAAAAAGTTCTTCTCGATATGCATGACATCTAAATTATGCCTTAGTAGATGATCCTCCCAGTATGGCAGATCCCAAAAAATACTTTTTTTGTGCCAGTTATGTAGGTTTCCAACACCATCTACCGGAAAATGCTCATGTCCACCGACGTCTGGCGTTCTTTCTGCACCAAAATCTCTAAGTTGTGTCTTCAAATCTTTCCCACGAATTTCCGGAGGTGGACTGTCAAACACCCTCTTGTTCTTCGTAAACAAATTCCTACTTCTACGATATGGATGATCTGGTGGTAGAAATCTCCTGTGACAGTCAAACCAACACGTTTTCCTTCCGTGTTTTAGTTGGAAAGCATCAGTGTTATCTTGACAATATGGACATGATAGCCTTCCATGCGTTGTCCATCCAGATAACATACCATATGCTGGAAAATCACTTATTGTCCACATTAGTACTGCCCGCATTTGAAAGTTTTCTTTATACGAAACATCGTATGTTTCAGCACCTTGAGTCCATAGTTGTTGCAACTCATATATTAGTGGCTGAAGAAACACATCAAGTGATCTCTTAGGATGCTCTGGTCCGGGAACGAGAATCGAGAGGAACAAAAACTCTCGTCGCAAGCACAAGTTTGGGGGTAGGTTGTATGGTGTAAGAATGACTGGCCATAGAGAATACTGTCTTCCACTCTTGCCAAACGGGCTGAAACCATCAGTACATAATCCAAGGTAGACATTTCTTCTCTCATACGCAAAGTCGGGATACTTTGATTGGAAATGCTTCCACGCTTTTGCATCTGAAGGATGTCTGATCTCACCATCTGTTGAGTGCTCCGCATGCCATCTCATTGGTTGCGCTGTGCGTTCAGACAGATACAGCCTCTGCAACCTTTCCGTCAAAGGCAAATACCACATCCTTTTATATGGTACTGGAATTCTTCCACTCGTATCTTTATAACGAGGCTTCCCACAAAATTTGCATGAAACCCGCTGTTCATCCGCCCTCCAATAAATCATGCAGTTGTCTCTGCATACATCTATTACCTGATACGATAAACCAAGACCAGCTACGAGTTTCTGAACCTCGTAGTATGAGCCAGGAGCTACATTATCTTCAGGTAGAATACCTTTTACATAATCAGCAATCGCATCCACACAGTCTTCAGCCAAATTATAATCCGTCTTAATGCCCATCAATCTTGTAGCAGATGATAAAGCTGAATGACCATCTCTGCAACCTTCGTACAATGGTTGCTTTCCAGCATCCAACATATCATAAAATCTCCTAGCTTCGGCATTGGGTAAATCTTCCCCTCTAAAATGATCATTTACCATCTGCTCAGTACCTACACCGTAATCTACATCCGTTCTAATTGGATCTTCTAATCTAACCGGTGGCTGAGGTTCGCTAGTACTACCAAGTTCATAATCAGTTTCTCCATGATGATACCAAATTTTGTAACTTCGTGTAAACCCACTCAAATATAAATGAGTCCAAACATCCCATTCTTTAATAACTTTTTTATTTTTACAATTAGAGCAAGGACATCTTAACATACCTGTTTTTGCTTCCGGTTGTCGGTGAACTAACCCCATGAATTCGGTTATACCTTGTTGGTATTCTTCCGTAAGCAATCTCGTGTTCGGATCCAAATGAGGTCGATCGATCCAAGAACGAAAATAATTGGAAGAAGACATGTTTTTTATGAATCAAATTCGTGTGTAAAGAAAGTGAGAGGGAGGATGAAGATATGGTGTGAATGAAGAGGAAGAGGGGTGCTTGTATTTATAGGTGAAATCCTGCCGACGGTCCGAGGAAATTCCGACGGAATTCCGATGCAAACGGCTAGTTCGTCGGAATTTCCTCGGAATTTTTAAAATCCCCCAACGGCTCTCCAACGGCTCTCTAACGTCTATAATATTTCCTCGGAATTCATCGGTTTTTTCCGAGGAATACTAGTTTCCTCGGTATTCCGTCGGAATATTCCGACGAAATGTGTTTTCCTCGGAATTCCGTCGGAATATTCCGACGGAATTCCGAGGAAGCAAAATTTTGTATTTCCTCGGAATTGCCTCGGAAATGCCTCGGTATATTCCGAGGAATTCATTTTCCGTCGGATCGTCCGTCAGAATACCGCTGTTTTCTTGTAGTGGCCATTTTTCTAGTTCCAAAACCATCTTCACCAGTTGAGAATAATCTGTTGCAAACGTGACCTGAAATTGACGTAAGTTCCTCATACATTTCATACCCAGAGTAGCGCTTTCATCTCCGCATGAAGATGAGAGATCTCTATTATAGAGAAATAAATAAAGGTGGGTTAGAATAATTTCATCTCTAAATGCTATTATAGAGGTAAAAATAGCAATGAGTTGGAAATGATTTTAAAGACCATCTCCAATGGTTCACTCTATTTTGACTTTAAAATAGAGTAATTCTATAATAGAGTAAAATTAAAATCTTAGTTCTATATTTTAGAGTAAAAAATAGAATGATGGACAAAAAAACCAATAATTTAATCTATATATAGAATAAACTCATATTTTAATATATTATAAAGTAAAAAATAGAATATCATTAAAACACTTTTACTATAAACTTTATTTTAAAGTGAAAAATAAAACGAGGTCGGAGATGTCCTAAAAAGTTTATTTGCTTCTGTTGATGCGTCGACACAACGTCATTGAACACAACTTTAAGCAGATTATTGGTTAGTGTAATTATTTTTCAAAATTGATAGATCTATTTTATTTTACCGTCTTTAAAATACCGTCTTCGATAACCTGTACTAGAGCCAGTCTGACTTGGATCCATGAAGATATTTATAGGCTTGGAATGGGAAGTGGAACAAAAGATGGTTCCTACACCAAAGTAGAGCATCCATCAATTTTTCCCATTCATAAAATTTTGCAAATGAATTGAGAATAGTAGAAAAACTACAAATGGTCTAATCTTTTTTGTCATTTTGTTAAAAAAAGTGAAAGAACCACTTAATTTATAAAACACATGACAAGAGGAGTATTTCCTCCACTTTTACTTATAAAACAGTTTTTTAACTTTTTATTTATTTATTTTCATATTTTAATGATAAAGTTTTTTGTAACATATGTAAACATAATATTATAGTTTTTATCTTGTAAATCTTATTTCATTAAAATATTATTTAGTTTTGTATTTACACCATATTTATCATGTGTATCTTTAATTTAATATCATATTTTATTTTTAACAATCTGTCATTTAAAATTATTTTACATATAATACTAAATATATATAGATTTATATTGTATTACATATTGAAAATTTGTTAATAGCTACTACAATGTATCATTATTTGAAATGTTAAAAAATAATAATTCAATATTATATTTTGAATAGAAATTTATATTTGTTTTATTTATAAATTATTTTTTTATAAAGTAAATACTTTAAATTATGAAAATAGAAATAGTAATATAAAATTTATCTAAATTATTTTAAATTTGTATAGTACTTTAGACCGCTTTTATCCATATTCACCATTCAAACATATGTTTTGTACCGCTAGATCTGCTTGATCCACTCTAGAACTGCTCGATCCGCTTGAACCACTTTTGTTCTGCTCGATCCACTTGATCTTCCAGATCTGCAACGCTTGATCCACTTTTTCAATTGGGAACTATAGTACTAAAAATATCGTTTGCTGTTTTCCTACTTTTAATATTTTGTATACGTAGAAAGAGTACAATCATTGAGATCTACCACATCCCATGTCCCATCCTAAGCTGTGCATTTGTGAAGGCTGATAGAATATTCATAGGCTGGGGATCAAGTTGGAAGAATCATATAGAGCAAGATATATCTTTGAGATGTTTATACGATTATTTTTTTTTGTTTTTGTTTTTGTTTTTTTAAAGAAATATTTATAAAATTGACACTTTAGTATTTCGTACTCTGATTGGATTGAGAAATAGACAAACGTATAAACCATTAGACCATTTCCATTGATGTATACACGATTAAAATTATGAAAAATGATTATAAAGTAGGAATCAACGGAACTGTTTGGTGATAGTATGAAGTTAGTTTGGCTTATGGAACTGTTATTAACTAGGGTGATTAGCTAAAGCGAAGTGGATAACAACATAGAACCAAAGTGAACAAAAGGGGATTCAAGAACCTGAGTTGATTTAAAACAGATTCCGTTTTGTTTTTTAGAAAGGAACGAGTTAAAT